>NW_019392671.1:962302-1175312 GCF_000648675.2 Cimex lectularius | reverse complement strand
GATACGTTTTAGATTTCACTGCACTCATTTTCCACTATTTAATAATAAACTTTGTATCGACGTAGTATCGCCATCAAGTTACAATTCAGAATGACTCCAATTCCTGCAGGCACAACATTTATATCGGCGTGAACGAAAGTCTCGAATGTTCCCGTCAAACGCGCCGCCCGAAACTAGACTGTACTGTCTCTCGTTGTTTCTAGACTAGACTGTACTGTCTACTAGTCTAGAAACAACGCGGCTTTTCTTTGACAAGTGCCGCGCGTTCCTTTGATAAAGCCACCTTTTGCCGCAAGCAGTGTTATTTTATTACGTAATACATTTTTGTAGTTTAGTTACCTACCTACTTATTAAAAATTTTTTTCTTCTCGAGATCTACTCAAAAAGCACTCGCGATCGACTGGTCGATCGCGATCGACCGTTTGAGCACCCCTGACCTACTGAATACCTTGTGTTAACCAATGATTAGAAGATTATTAATGAGCTGGATTTACGATATTTACAATTGACATAGATCATCGTGATGGGAGTTCACAACCATTGCTGTTCTCTAACTAAACGCAATGACGCGCGTCTAATCCTAATTGGTCGCGAGTTCATCATCTCTTCAGTTGTCTGGTGGAATTATAGCGGTTGATTCAATTGGATAAGGATTGAATAAGTCGATTGCGGTGAGAGGATAGTTTATTATGGAAAGGAGAAAGTTTTTTGGGAATTATTTTTTGCACGAGAGGGATTTTGATGGGATGTTGGAGACATAGGAAGAAGCATTGACTATGGTTCTGAGTACTTTGGGTTGGAAGTACTGTATTGTTTGGACGTTAGAAGGGGCAGCGGTGCCTCACAGTACATCCAGATTGGTTTTATCTAGTAGATTGTTGGTTTGTTTTTTGTATGGTTTGTTAGTATGTGTTGGTTCCAGGTAAATCTCGAGTAGTAAAGTAGCGAACGCAGTTTTTGGAATGGGAGTATTATTGAGGAATATTATATGAGGGATTTTGTTCGGAAGGGTGTACGATACATGGGTGCTTTTGCTTTCATTAAGTTTTATTCTCCAATGATTGCTCCATTCGGGTATTTGCAGGACGCGTTCCTGGAGCTACTCCGAAGCAATTGTGGGATCGCGATCAGAGATTAGCACAGTTGCGTCCGCAAATGATGCAAGAATGTTGAAAGGTGATGGCGCGTTATCTGCAGTGTCGAGGAGGTAAAGGATCGGTTCAAATACGCTGCCCTGAGATACTCCCGCTCCCAGAGGGCAATAGTTGGAGTAGGCCGATACTTGGCGGACTCTTACATCATAAATAATTTTAATTTTGTAGGGTCTTTATTGCCAAAAGAAGGTGACAAAACATCTATTTCTTTTAATTTGGAAGTGAAGTTGGCATATCGGAGGTATATAGGAGGTAACCCAATTATTAAAATTTATACATACCCTTTACTGTATCTTTTCTTCCCAATTTCTTAGGTATATCCGAAAAATTAGTCTTTTCAACATTTTAACAATTTTTTTTTGTTATTTGTTTCTCCATTTTGATTTATGTATTGAAGGAGTTCCGTTAAAAAAAAAATCTTTTGTAGGTGGAATTTAAAATTTAAGATAATTGCTATACTAGGCCTTTTGGTAAACATTATGCCCTCCCCCTCGTGTTATCTATGGTTTATATGTTGAATCATTAATTATTTCAGAAATGAATAACGTCGGGAATGTTATTTCTCCTATGTCCCTGCTTTCCCGTAATTACAGAACATTAACGCCAGGAAATTTGCACAGGGATAAATACCGAGAGGGTAAATTTACTGATTAATGCCATCTTAAATTATGTGTCTCAATTTATTGATTTATTGCTTTTTTGCATGGGACTGACCTTTCTAGAGTAACAATTTCTGTTCTCTTGAAAATGTCAATGCGGCGTAAAATCTATCGTTGCCATTGTGCATTTTGATATAATACCACATTGTAAAGATTAAATAATCTGCAATGTTCAGATTAAAAAAAAAATCCCCCATGGATTTTTAGAAATTTGTTAACATCCGTTTCGGCCTCGAATTTCGTACGCTGTCCGTTAAATGTGACTTGTCGGAATGCGTTCCAAAGGATGACCCGAAATAAACCGATTCATTGTCCCGTTAACCGTTCTCGGACCATCTTGACTAATATCGCCTGAATTTATTGTCAAATCTAAATTTGTTTCTGTCTCTGCATGCCAGGTCCGGGGCCTGGGTCGAGTCGTAGGGAATAAAAGAATTACGCACTACAACACAGAGAAGAGGCCCCAGCCCATGGAAAACACCGATTGGATTTGATTTAAAGTAAAAGAACGCAAAGATTTACCAGAACAATCATTTCGTTGGCAATGGTTCAGACTTTTCATGAAGAGAAAACTGTGAAGTACATTCGAACATTTTTGATAGTCCACACACGTGCTGGATTTCCATCTCCCTAAAAATCCACTAATCAAACTTTCGGAATGTATGTTTATTACAATCATCAAGACTCAAATCTAGCAAATGTTCTATTTGAAAAGTAAAATATATATTATCAATTAAAAATTGTGAAGCAGGTCCAAATCAAAGCGTATGTATATATGTATGTCGATATATACATATATACAAAAACCTCGATTTCCTAATATCTATCAGCATTATATGTATAATGGTGATAGATACTAGGAAATCGGGGTTTTTGTTACCCAAGCACTGCAGCCTTCTGGCTACACTTTCCTTGCACTTGTTCCTTAGTGCAGTTCACTCGATACTTCCTAGAGAAGAAGAAGAAGAAAAATAACTTAATTCTGGGACTTGTCCCCTAAGAATAATACACATGAAATAAATGAAGGAAGTTCCTTCTATGATATTAAAAATAAAATGAAATAAAAATCTTGGCACAATGTATGCAAGTAAGGCAAGCCAGAAGAAAAAATAGCAAGAATATTAAACAAAAATATCAAATATTAACATAAGGTCTCTGTCTGGAGGGAGAGGAGGTAATTATACAGGTCGGATTTAAAGGAGGAAAAGGAGTCGGCGTGACGAATAAAAAGGGGAGGGAGTTCCAGATTTTAGGGGCTCGGAACAGAAAGGATCCTTCGAAGGTATGGGTTGTATGTTGCGGAAGGATAAGATCAATTGGGGATGAGCGGATAGAGTACTAAGAAGACCCGGTAACAAGACATGACAACCAATGACCTAATTCTTCTTAAAAGAAGGTTCGAGTCAATTTAACATAACTAAGGAATTAGGGAATGTTAAGTAATACAAAAGACTGGAAAGGCTTATTCGCTCCAATAAAACTGTTATAAATTATATGGAATTATTCCGATTTTCATGACTCGACTGTTTTATGACATGCAACCGACCATTCACAAGTTGACACAATCTCAAGGGTTAAAAATATATAATAAAGTTGATCAGTAAATCAGTAAGAAATATTGATCACACTAAAAACAGAGGATACCTAAAACCCTTGGGGCTTAAGGATGAAAGGTTAATTGACTTTAACTGCTGCTGTGCTAATGGGACAGTCTACAGGAAGACTTATCACTTTGTTCTTTATTCCAAGTGGTAATGTCTTATGGCTTATCATTCATGTGAATTGTGTAATTGTACATGAAAAACTTATGATGGTAAAATATAAATTGATGAGCAGGATGACGACGATGACTATGAAACAGGGGTTTTGTATTTCCCAAGGACTGCAGGCTGACTTATGTAGTTCCCTGTTCCTTAGTTCATTGCGATCGACATGATCCATCCCTAAAGTTCCTTTCTCTGTTGACGAACTTGCAACGCTGTTTGAAGTGTCTCGTCTTTTTTGTGCATTTTGTCAAAAACGACTTAAAAAAATAAAACATACTATATCAATTCCCCAGAGAAAGAGGAATTGGTGCTTTTATGGTTTAAATCAAATTCGAGCTCGATTGGTAAATCGCTTCTACTTGAAAGATTTTTTGTTTACCCGTTACTAAATCCATTTTTTTCTATCTGTAAAGCAATAAGAAGCAAACATTCGTATCGAATGGTACTTAAAAGAAACACCCAGAAGAGGAGGAATATTTTTTTTTTAATAAAAAAATGAGTAAAATTTCATCATAAATTTTGGTTGTCCCAAGGAATTAACGCTTCCCTTTTTTAAAAAACCCTTGCTGACTAAAACAGACTTGTTTTAGTAGACGAAATCAATAAGTTAAAAAAATAAATTAATGAAAGTTTTACGCCTGTAACAAACGTGGGGAAATAACAAATCCTGGGAAGTTGTTTTTTTCACTTTCCGAATCATTTCTCGCTAAACCTCTTCATTATATTGAAACGATTATTATTTAATTTTGCAGAACAATAATGGGCAATCATTTGTCGTGGGTAAACTTAAAAACTACACCCAGGAGCGGAGAAATAATTTTTTAAACGTTTTATCACATCTGTAGATTGTCGCCACAAATTTACCAATCGCAAATTCCTACAACAACCCTAGGTACTTATTGGTAATATAATAAGAACAATAAAACAAAAAAATATTGGTTTTTCTAGACATAAATGAAGCTAATGAAAAATGATACGCCATTGAAAATAGAGGAATAATATAATCATCTCGAAGTTAGTTTTCACCTTTGGGTAGATTTTCTCCAAAGTTCTTCATATAGAAAAAAATCTTGTTTTAATTTTGTATTCATTCAAATTATGTAGGCAAATAATCGTAGCGAGAGATATTTAAACAAACAAAGGCCTAAGAGTGGGTAAATATTTTTTACATTAAAAAAATATGTAAACATTTTTCACAACTTTAGATTGTTGCCAAGAATTAAAGATTTACCATTTAAAAAAATTCTTTAGCTATAAAATCGCAGTGTGCTAGGGAAAAAATCGGCTGTAATAGAGAAAGCTGAGTTTGACAAACGCTGTAAGGAAATAAACTGATTTGGACAAACTCCTACCGAAATAGTGCAACTTTTTGGCCTCGATCAACGAAATAAAAAATAGAAATTCCTTTAAAAAAATTGCTGAAATTCTGTAAAATATTAGAATTTTGATACTTCAACAGAAAATAAATATTCTCCTGAAAAAAAATGCATATGAAAAATTATACTTAATTCAGTAGAAGTAGTGTAAAACAAAACCAAAGGGGAATACAAGCTATTCGTGCAAAAATCGGTAACCAAAAATTTTCAAAACCCCTTTACTAGAAAATCGTAGTATTTTTAGCAAAATACAATAAATAAAAATTGGCTGTAATAGACCAAACTGAATTAGATAAAATCGTACCGAAAAATAACTTTTTTTTACAACTGACTGTAAACACCCTTACAAATTCATATACTAAGATAAGTATAACAAAAAAAAAAGATTAGCTTGAATAGACTAAACGGATTTTGATTAAATCCTACGGAAAAGGGGTAAATTTTCTTTTTGAACAACTTAATTTCTTCGAAAATTTCTATAATAAGTAAAAATCTTAAAATATTTGATATTTAAGCAAAAAATACAGTCTCCTGAAAAAGAAATGCCTACAAAAATTAAAATCCGTCGAGTAAAAATGGTGTTAAACGAAACAATAGAGGAAAAAACGACCTGTTCATCCGGAAAACGGTCTGCACCCCCTTTAACATCCATTTTATTATTTTTTGCGTGTCTGTGATTGTGCATTTTTAAAAACCCTTTACTACAAATCCATAGTGTACAAAGAAACATAAAACAAAAATATATTCGGTGTGATAGACCAAAAATAATTTGGAAAAATGGCAACGTTATGACCTTTCTTTGAACAACTAGACGACCTTAAAAAACTCTTTTGGAAAAGATATGTTTATCAAAATTAAAATCCATCGTGTAGAAGTGGTATTGCAAACAAAACTACAGGGAAAAACAGCTCACTGTCCAAAAACCGGTCCCTTAAATAAAAAGGTTAAGTGCTTATGTTCGTGAGGCCGGATAATGTCTCGCTTCCATTCATTTTTTATTGTCCCAAATCATGTCTATTTGTTTTTCTCAAAAAACAATTTCATCCGGCATTCCACTAACATGTTGGTTTGGCCCAGCCTTCAATTTTACAAATGCGAATAGTCATCCGGCCTCGGTGTCAAGTGTTTTTATCCAATCTATAAGGAGGTGAGAGGTGTTACAATTGAGAAGAACCCCATTGGCTATAACCGAACGTTAATCGTTTAGCTCGGCTGCGGTAGGTGTAAAAGTGGGCGGGGGGCCCTGGTCAACTGAAGTGTTCTTGAAGGGTTCGACCTAAGGAAATTGCATCCATCTCCGGGAATCAGTTTTGGCCAGCTTAGGAAATTGTACCTTCTACTAAATCACAACGTCCTAATTGAAGGAAGATGATAAATTAATGATCCTCTCCCCAATAGGGTTCGTGGAAGAAAAATTGATACATCCTACTTAGGAAATTAGCTATCGATTGGTCCACTTAAAGTTTCCTCTTGTCGATTCCTTTGAAATGTTTTTCCTCCGATATTGTTAATTTTTAATCAAATAATTTCACACCGTATTATGTTTTCATAATAACATGTACTATTAATTCAAATTGTAATTATTTAAACTCGATTTTACATGCAACCCCCTTGCCACTTCTAAACATGCTTAACTCATTAAAAAATAAATACGATTATAAATTAATTTTATTAAAGCCTAGTTAATGAAAAGAACATTTTCATTTCAAAGGCAACCCCCCCCCCCAATCACATGGAGATGCGAAAAAAATCTCGCTTAAGGAGGCCTACGGATCGTCTTTGTTATTATTTTTTTGATTCTCTAATTAATCAATTCAGAATTCAAATTAGCAAATAAAAGTGAACAGTGTAATTTTCATCCTTGAAGAGCTCTTTTATCTGATGCCTTTTTGAGAATGCAACAGGAACACACATACTCCCAAATGAAAAACCTACAATTTTGGATTTTGAACAGAACCCTTTTAAAAGACAAGTCATAGAATGCCTATATATTACAATCATAGTGAAAACCTTTAAACAAAAAAGAAACTAATTACAATCAATGTTCAATATTTCCGATATTTTAAGAAGAACAAACCTTAAAAGTTGATAAAACATAATCCAAATATATCCTCTAGATTCAAATTTTGGCGCGACATTGAAGCAATACTAAAATATAAAAAAACTTCCCTTCATTTTGAACATTAAGTTTAAATTGTGTGAAAATTAATAATAATTAGTAGAATAAGGTATAATTTTTAAATTCTATAGAAAGAATGGTAAAAATTAGATTAAAGAATATCAATTCATTATCGTTCTGCGCACTTAAGCATGGGTAGCAAAACAAAATGTTGGTTGCCTTTCTTCCAGTCTTCGGCGATGCGGCTTGTGAAAAATTAATAAAATTTAAAATGTTTATTTAAATAGTAATAATAATAAATTTGAATTAAACATATATTGCTGATAGAAAATGGCCCTAAATCTCTAAAAACTCAAAATAATGAAACATTTTAAAATAAATATACGGTAAGAAATAGAACAAATGTAAAATACTACCTTCCTTGTAATTATATGTTTTTTAACCAGATAATTTGGTAGTTGCTGAACATGGCTGCTAAATTCGAAACGTTCAAATAAATGTTTAAATAAGTAAACAACATAAATAAACCACATGGAATTGTTTGTTGTTTTTTTAGCAAAAACGAAAAAGTAATAAGAACATTTTGAGCTTTTGGTAGACGTATGCCACATATTAAAAAAATTATTTAGCGATTAACATCATTTTGTTCACTAAAACGTTAATTTCTTAGGAATGAATAATCAACAAAATTCACTAATTAGAATTACTTAAACTAATGTAATACATTTCATTTATAAATTGTTTGCGAGCAGGTGGTATTTTGCCTTTATATTATTTATTTATTTTACCACCACTTGTACTCGTTGAAATTGCATTGAGGTACGCATTTCATTTTCAGGAGAGCCTATATTTTCTGTTTTTACCATGTTTTAACAATTTCTTACTTCTTATTCAAAGAGAAACCAAAATGTCATTTTTCGTTGTACTTTCTCAAAATTCAATTGGTCCACTACAACCACAAGGTCCAAAATGTCATGAATCTCTTCTTTGAATACCTTGGGTCAACAATTTCAGCTGAATGACTATTTTCCCTGGACAATTTTAAAGAGTGGCCACTTTTACACTCAAAATTGATTAACAATATCCGCACCTCTCACACAGTGAAATGTCTCCTTCATACTCAAAATTCCTCTAGGTTTTTGCTGTACAAGGACCTTAATATCACTCAACCTTTCTTGAGCATAGCGCAAATTTCTAAAATTCCGACCATTCCGCTAGCTCGTTGGTTTTTTAAAATTAGGTGCGAGTTACTTTACTTTAATTATAACACCACAATAGTTCCGATAAGTGCTCTCTTTGCAACAGACAGGCTCGAGAAGATTGTTTTCATTTTTAGCAGAATGCCTAGTTCTAGCGGAATTCCGAGCACGGCATGTAGGCTTGCTCATGTTGACAAGAGAGCACCTAATCTCTTCATTAAATAACCCCGAGTCCTTAAATCTAGTAAAGTTTGCGATGGAAGCCTGGAACTACAGGAAAATACTTATTATTTATTTCAATTATTATTGTTTATTGTATATATCAGAAACGCTCTGCTTATTTATATGTGCATAAGTGTATGCAAATATTCATAGATATGTTGTTATTTTAGTTTACTTATAGAGTTGTTGTTTTTTCTCTCTCTTTTGTTTATTCCTTGAGAAGAAATGTGTTCTTTGTTTATTAAAAATTTATAGTTCGACTCCGGCAAACGGTTAATAACCTTTTGTTTATCTAATAAAGTACTTTTCTCATTCATTCATTTATTCCTCACTACCACTCTTTTTTGGATTATTTTTCATAGTATACTATGAATTTGTAGTTAAAAGTTGCTTAAAAATGAACGCAGACAAAAAATAAAATAAAATAAAAGTTAAAGGGGGATAAAGACCATTTTTTGGACGAACTCGGTTTTCCCCTATTGTTTGGTTTAAGACCACTTTTACTCAATATATTTTAAATTTTAGAGAGATTTCTTTTGCAGGAAAGTCTCTATTTTTTAAGTATCAAAACACCAAGGTATTATTATTATATTTTAGCAATTTTTTAAAGGTCGTTTAGTTGATAGAGGCCAACAAGTTGCCCTATTTCGGTAGGATTTTCAAAATCTATATGTTCTATTATAGCTTTTTTTTGGTTCATTTTTTACCATATTTTGAATTTGTGGTTAAAGTTTCTTTAAAAATTAACACACACGTACACACACAAAAAGATAAAAGCAAGGTTAAGAGGGGTAACAGAGGTTTTTCAGACGAAAACAGCTTTTCCCTTTTGTTTTGTTTTACACAACTTTTAATCAATTGAGTTAAAATTTTCAGATGTATTCCTTTTTCAGGAAGTTTTTACCTTGTGTTTAAATTTGGAAACTAAGATTTTACCATATTTTAACAATTTTTTAGTCATTTTAGACAAAGAAAGGCTAAAAGGTTGTTGTCATTTTTCAGAACGATTTTTTATTTCGGTTTCTTTTGTGTACTAAGATTTGTTAGCTAATGGGTTTTTATAAATGAACAGATACATACACAAAAACATAAACAGTAACAAAAAATAAAACACACTTCTCAATTTAAAAAAATATTATTTAAATCATTTCCAAAGCTTCGAACCTATAAACCTAATTTCATTCTCCGTAAGAACGGTTGTAGCTTAATAGTTCACGATGCTTGTTAAATGTTAACTCGATAGAGAAATATACAGTAAGATCGTAGGGGTTTTCACGTTGTTAGGTCTTGTTAGATCGAGAAAATTGATGACGTAGACTTGTGAGAATCGGCTAGTTAACATTGCTCGATCTAACAGGCCAGGGCCAATGTTAGATGTTAAGTCGAAAATGTAGTCACATTGCTAGCCGTTAGGACGTAGGTAACCAACATGGTAGCCATGAATTTAACAGCTGTTTTTTGTTTGCACGTATTTTTATTTTTAAATACGCATTAATTAAATCAGATCAATACATTTCTGACTTGCCGTTATACTCCATTCATAATAGATACTCCCCTATTCTATAAAGTTGTAGGCTGTTAGAATTAGGTATGTCGGCACGAATTGAAGCGTGTCATTTGTTAGTACTTTTCGAGTGCATAGATAGCATTTTGAATGAAAGAGTTGATTAATTTTCCTTTTTTATTAACTTCTGGCATCTTACAATTTAACACAAAACAAAACCATAGCAAACAACAACAAGGAAAAATTAACGCTAAGAAAAGAAGGGAGCGTTCACGATCTTACTGGATATTTCTCTATTCGAGTTATCTTACAAATATCGTGATTACTCCTCGTGAACGCCACCTTTTTTTCTTAGCATGTTAAATGTTAACTTTTCCGCAATGCTGCGCGTGGAGACTGGTAGAACCAAAAATAAAGCTAATAAATAGCACTTGAAGGCTTATATTTTTTGTTATGGTTTTGTTTGTTCATTAGAGAGAAACCTCCAACAGGAATAAAACTGAAATGGAGAGACAGAAACAAACTGTGGAAAAACCATCCATCACTCATGGCTCCAAGAGATGACATGAACAGGAGGTTTGAATTTAACCAAAAATTCCGAATACATCTGGGCACCAAAAAGGAATGGGAAAGAAAGGGAAATAACTCTCTCAAAAATGGCACCATCCTTTGGTACACAGATGGATCTAGAACGCAGGAAGGTACGGGGGCAGGAGTGTTTGGACCCGGAACCAAATACTCAGAACCCATGGGAAAGCACACCAGTATCTTCCAAGCTGAGATTCACGCAATTGAAAGATATATCCAATTCAATCTAAATAGAGGATACAAAAACAAGAATATAGCTATCATGTCAGATAGCCAAGCAGCCATCAAAGCAGTAAGCTCAAATACCGTTAGTTCAAGGATGGTGCTGAACTGCAAAACCAAACTAAACATATTAGGTATGCAGAATAAAGTCAGCCTCTGCTGGGTCCCAGGACACATGGGAGTAGAAGGCAACGAGAAAGCGGACACCCTTGCAAGAAAAGGGGCTGCCACACCGCTAATAGGACCCGAACCCTTCTGTGGAATAGGAATACACACTATTAACGAATATCTCAGGCAGAAGGACAAAAAGAAAATGAGCGAACTTTGGAATTCACTTATTGGACATAGACAATCCAAGAATCTTCTAACCAACTTTGGCAAGAAAGAAATCACAGAATGTGTCAAAGGAAGCAGGAATAGACTGCGAATCCTAACAGGATTCCTGACAGGACACTGTAGATTAAATGGACATCTAAAGAAAATTGGAATAATCCAAGATGGCACATGTAGATTCTGCAAAGAAGCAGAAGAGACACGAACACACTTACTAACAAACTGCGGAGCTACACTAGCCCGCAGGAGGAAATGTTTTGGGTTGTACAATGTGACCATAGGAGAACTACAACCACTGAAACCGGGCCTATTAATCAAGTTTCTTGATGAAATAGGACTCACCGATGTGCTTTAGGCAGAGCACAGGGGATACAATAGCTCTTAAAGGGCGCAGTATACCATACCCTGAAATATTACATCTACATCTTACATCTATGGTTTTGTTTTGTGTTAAATTGTAAGATGGCAAAAGATAGTAAGAAAGAAAAATTAAGCAACTGTGTCATTCAAAATGCTATCTATACACAAAAAAGTAATAAAAAATGACACGCTACAATTCGTGCTGACATACCTAACTGGTATCCCAACGGCTAATTGCCTACTATTTTATAGGATAGATGGAGTGTCTACTGTGTATGAAAGTATAAAGGTAGGTCAAAAATTAACAAAAGAAATGTATTGGTCCGATTTAATTAATGCGTATTTAAAAATAAAATAAGTGTCAACAAAAAACATCTGTTAAATTGACGTTGAATTGTTTGTTACCTACTTAGTAATGGCTAACAATGTGACTACACCGCTATTCGATTCGACATAACATTTTAACATTGGCCCTACTCTGTTAGATCGACCACTGTTAACAGGATTAATACAAATATCATGAATACCCCTAATACATAAAAAAATATTTTAAAAACGAATTTTTGGTCATGTTTAAGTGCTAAAGTCCGTTTATAGAACTTTCTCATCGAACTGCGCCTTTATATTTTTATTGCACACATTTTTGCATTGAATGGGGCTTTTAAACTTCCTGCTGTTTAAAAAAAAACTTACTTTTTAAAAACTAATAACAATGAGTATTGAAAACGAAAGTTTTTTATTTTTATTTATTCATTATATGTTTATTTTGAACACGAAAGCCAAATAGGTAAGGTGTGATTGAAGCTCAAAGTTCTCTATTTGTTTCATTCTCATTGATCAGTTTTTTACTCCAATATGGGTCGATAGCTGAAGTCAGGAACTATGAGGAAACATGCAGTTTCTCCATCACCTACATAACCATGAAAGGGTCGAATTGGAACTGACGAGGGGAAGGATAGCCTTCCGAAGAGTACATTTCTGAAATCAAGAACATTCTTGAAATGAAGCATCACACCAGGATCCAGAATATTCAAATTCTACAAGTCCCCGAATAGATGTTTAAAATAGTTGAATAGCCAGTGGAATATCTAAAAACAGTTTGTACCACGGTAGCTGCTTAGATTTGGGATTTATAGAGGCTGATAAGGTAAAGCTCAGTCTGCGATTTGCGCCAAAGTCCTTCTACACAGTTCACAAGTTAAATTGCGTCGTCATTTCGAGGATACACACCCAGAACTCCGGAAGAAACACTAATTTTTTTCATGAGAATAAGCACTGAAGACTGCTTCTCAAACCTTCATTTAAACTCATGTAAAAATGTAAATAAAAACTCACTAAAAGCGTGAAAAACCCTTTGTTATGTCGTGTGCTTGAAGAAAAGCAATAAAACTTATATGTTACAATACGTTCAAAAGACGGATATTTGATTTATCAAATTATGTGAAAGAATCGCTGGTTTCTCGCATCCAACATAACTGATTTCATTCCAAATCGACGAATCCACTGACGCCGCGGGGTTAGCTATTTTATTAGCTTTTTCCGTTATGAATACTCGGGATGTTTCGAGGAGGAACCTCTCTTGCGTAAGCCACTTTCTGCCATGCAACAGATGCCAAATATTCCGTTTGCTGGGCGAGTTGTTTACAACTAACGAAATTCCATTGTCTAATGACATCTGCACAGATAGTGCAAAAGCGATGACTGGCCAAACGATCGGAGTGATTGTTAAAATAAAAGGTAAATCGAAGGATTGCAGCAGTAGTCTTTGTGTTCTCCACTGACATGCTTTAGCTGTCAAACAAATATCAGCCTCTTTTAAAAAAGTTTTGGATGATTCTGTTCAAATTATTAATTATATCAAATCGCGGTCTTTGAAGTGAAGACTTTTCACAATACTATTATGATTATATGGGAAGACTGCATCATTGCTCATACAGAAGTGAGGTGGCTGTCTCGTGGGAAAGCACTTTCACGGATACAGGAATTATGATCTGAATTCTTATCTTGTTGATGGACCACAATGTCAAATTGGCCAACGTTTTCAATGATGAGAAATGGTAATATATCATGAAAAGGAAAGGGGTGATTCTTTCTTTGCAAGGGAAGAATATCACTTTCGATGCTAATGACAAAGTTCGCGCCTTCAAAAGAAAAATCCAGTTTTGGGATGAATCTTTTGAGAAGGAAGAAGTGGAGTTTTTCCCGTGTTAAATGATTTTTTGAAAGAAAACATTCTGGAACTTGCGAACATTGATTGTTGAAATATGTGAACACCTTTGAAGTTTGAAGATGTCCTTTTATGCACTACTTCCCAACAGCTCGAGACACAATGTCGCAAGATCATGAATGGGTGGGTGGTCGAACATTTTTCAGTTTCGACAAAGCTATCTTAAAGTGATTATAATTGTTTGATAGACATTACTTCTGACTCCACTTTGAAATCTACTTTCGAGTCCGATACTTAACCCCATTTTTGGTTCCGCCTGAAAAACAAAAAATTGACAACAAAACCGCTCGTTGAAAACGCAAAACGTTTTCTTCTTCCATTTGCCACATACGTATTTTCTTTCTGTCTTCATGCTAAACCCAACATTTGCCTTTAGCTATCAAAAATTAAATCCAATGTATCCAAACAAATTGTGCAGGCTAACATCCTCACTCTTTCCATTAATCATTAATGTTCAAATTATTATTTTTGAATTTAGCTCGAGTTTGCTTCCGTCGAACCGTTGATTCCGTTTTGATTTTTGTCTTCCGAATTTTGTAACTAAAGTTAAGTATATCAATCTAATGTTTGTTTTCATTGTGATATCCCCCTTCATCGCCTGATTAGCATTGACTGGCTAATTCATAAAACATTAATTTTGGATTTTGTTCTGTGAAAGGGGTTTGGGAAGCCCTGCTCAACGATATTTCGCCAGCCGTTGGCGACGGTAATGTTTCCTCTTTGTCCACTCCTCCTTTGAAATATTTACGACCACCGATATAAACATGGGCTAAATGATAATATATGCAATAAATATATGTGATTTTCTTACGTCAAGAGAATAGATGTTTGGCCGCAACGCTACAGCGGATGTTATTGTTACATTTTATGGTGGCATCAATTCAAAAAAAGCGGCTAATCTTGAAACAGGGCACCGCCCGAATTAACAACCGATTAAACTCGATAATCCCGTATTTGAAATAGTCGAGAATAACAAAAGAAATGAGGCCAAAAAAGGAATCTTTTATTTATATTTGAAAAAAATAAGTTAAAGAAACAGCATTTGTTTGGGCAAATAGTTTCTCTGGCCCAGACTCGAGCCTAAATTAAGAAATCAATCGGCCAGCGATAAATCATACGCCCGTGAAAATATGATTTTACTCTCTTGGCACCGGCCAGGCTTCGAGATTGGGATTCGGCGAGAATAAAAGATAGTCCTGAAGGGGGAGAAGAGTGTGTTGTGGGAAGAATAGCCTGGCCAGTACGTGTTAGAATAAATACTACATTTGGCACAGACAGCGAAAAGAACACAATCAGTTACTATCAAGTTAAAAATAGTGAGAGTTGGAACTATTGAACAATGGCTCGCCATATCATTCAGGCCAAGACCTCCTGTTAATAAGTTATTTTCGAAAGAGAATGGATAGCGGTCTAAGAATCGTTTGTCACATCTCTGATACTCTTTGATGAATCGCTCGAACAACGTTAATGAAAATACCAGATATAAATAGAACCTTTTTTTCCCTTCATCTAAAAAAAAGATGTACAAACGAACGATTTTCAATTCATTTAATTGTAAAGAGAACTTGAGAAAAGAAACGAAACTATAAGCATTCATAAAGTTTATATATATAATGCAAGGAAAATGTCGACGTTTCTGATAAACATTTTTATTAGATTTCTACTTCCTCATTTAATTCAAGTAAATTCGAAAAGCTGAAATGAAGTCTGTCCTGTAAAAAATATCAACTTTTCACGAATAGTGATTTTCCAATGTAACTCGTTTATACCAATTATTTCTCCACTTCATTTTACATTAAAGACATGATGCATCTGTTTAAGTATAATATAAGTATTCAAAGATTTTTTCCTATGATTACTTTTTCAATTTTTTTAATGTCATTTAGTTACTAGTAGGCCAGGTCTATTAAGCAATTCCTCGGTAGATTTATTTGCCCATTATTGCTCAAAAATGTAACGAAAGGTGAAAAATATAACTAATGGGGTAAGGCTATTTCTGGTCTATCTTCCGTACGATTTTTTCAAAATCTATTTAATCTATTATAACCAATATATTTTTGTTGTATCTTTCTTACTATGCTACGAATTGGCAGCGGGGAGTTTTTAAAAAATATTGATTTTTTATTTTATTTATTTTCATTTATTTATTTGTCAACAACCTATAATTGTGAATAAATGTTACACATTTTTCTTATACAAAATAGATTCTTGAAGAGAGAATTTCTCCGTGCCTAGTCGTCTTTTAAATAATTGTTTACTACAGTTGTTTTTCTATAATTGTGCAAAAAAAAAAATCGTTTGAATCTAATCAATTTGTACGTATCATGGATGCGGTCTTAAAGACGGTAACATTGTAACTTCACCCCAAGTCTTATTCAGATCTACGCTACGTTGTCATAAATAGATTTGATTACAATAAAACATTTTTAAACCTCTAAAAACTTTAAAAAATAGTTTATAACAATAATTAAAACATTACAATTAATTAAGGTTTTTAGTTGAGATAAAAAAGTCAATGGCACGAGCGGGATTCGAACCCATGATCTTCGGCTTTTTTATCTCAACTAAAAACCTTAATTAATTGTAATATATTAATTGGTCAAGCGGACCACGAAATTAGTGAATTTAATAATTAAAACCTTTAATAATGTTATTTATAAAATTCAAATTAAAAAGCGTGACTAAGTAGTTTTTTTTTATAAATTTAGGAAGATAACCAATGATTTTTAATCTGTGTTGTCAGCGGGGTGGTGACCTGAAATTTGGTTGTTATTGAATATTTTTGTCTGCTTTTTCTCGCTTGACGTTTATTCGCCATTTCATTTCTCTGTTGGGTCTGTGGCCAAAACGCAACTGACAGACCAACCCAACAAAGATCGGAAAACTTGGGGAAATCTCATATATAGTTCTTTCAGATTTCTGGGCACAGTTCCAACACTAAAATGAGAGGGCAAAACGGCATGGCTGACTGATAAACCCATTGAGAATAGGCTGACCAGTATGACAAGTAACGACTTAATGCAGGTTTATCATTCGGCCGATCACACAGAGAACTCTCGCAGTACAAACAAATATTGATGGGTTCCTTGAAATTTGGTCGTTACAATTATTTTGGTGTCACCTAGCTGGTTTGTACTTATCTAGATGTTATGTTTATTTACTGAGAAATATTTCAGAAATACGTCAGTTAGAGAAGAAATCGTCTAGCGCGGCTGGATCTGGTTATTCATGTGTAATATTCCGCTTGAATGAATTTTTCTCCGAGTCAGTTGATTAAAAAAAGCGTTATCGATGTCATATTTATAACAGTAGGCAGTACCAAACTAAAAGAAATTAACCGAGATACGTTTGCTTCTTTTGTTCTAGAAATATGTCGTCTAAGAGGAAATCTCCTCCTTCGAAATTGCAAGAAGGCGGTGAAGAAGGCGGGACAGAGAATAGTTTGAATGGTGATTCGATAGCCGGCGAAGGGGAAGAAGAGATTAGGGAAGAAAGAGGTGGAATGTTCTATAAGCTCGGTTCTAGTTCGTCAAGTGGTGGAAGCGAATTGGAAGATCTCATTCCCCCAGAAGAAGAAGTGCTGACTCCGCCGAATAAAAAGAGGTTTCTCGACAACGGGATGCTGGGCCCATACGACGAATCTCATCTCAGGCCGAAGCTGGCCCTACACCAAACTCTTCTCAACCCTTTGCACGGGGCGCCATTTTCAAGCGACATCGACCCTGCAAGGCCAAAGTCCAACTGCGAATCCCCCACAGATAAAGGCCTCCACATTAACAATAACAGCACTACGCTTAACCATAACAATAACAACAACAACTTTTCCGGGAAAAGGACTATGGACGATGTCCTCAAAAGGCTCACTTCAAAAATGAACAACAGTACGATCAAAGAAGACAAAACGCCGAATTCCCCAAATAAAATGCCGTACGTTTATTTTTCATAATTTTTGTTTCTAACCCTTGCATGATAAATAAAAAGTTAACATTAGCTTGCATGCAACTACAAACATTCTAGAATAAAACAATTATATTAAATATTCATAACTGTAAATGCTTTCATATTGAAATCCACAGTTGAAACTTAATCAAGAGATTAAGATTAAAGATTAAATTAATTAATTCTAGAGGTGGTTTAAGGATTTTTAATCGACTGTATTAATCGTTAGCCCGTAATCGAATTTATAGCGAATCCAAAGTATAATATTGCGATCAGACATCATCAGCGTGAAACTGAATTTTGTTACAAATATAAAATGAATTATGTCGTATAATAAACAACTTGAGGATAGGCTGACCAGGTTGAAAAGGAACCACCTAATGCAGGTTCATCACTCCGCCGATCACTCGGAAAAATATCACAATAGAGACGGGTGGTCCTGAAAATTGGTCGTTACACCTCACTATAAAAAATTATTATATGTTTCGTCAATCTTCGATCAAACTTTATCCTGAGGTTTATTTTAGATGATAGGATTGTCTAATTAGTTGCCATGAGCGCGGAAGTAATGATGTCCTATAAGAGATGGATCTCACGTTGTTTTTGTCTCAATTTTGCGAAAAATCATACCCAGTACTTTTTACCTGTTGATCCTAAACTTTTGATTTATACTTAATTACTAAACTCTACGTCCCTTGACCGCTCCTGCTCAAGCGTGAATCCGTGGAAATCTATCGGTACCTCCCACCAAAGGTTCCTCCGTCATCTGTCCTGTTTAACAATGGCTATTTTCAATTTACAATAAGATGGTGAATAAATTAAAATCATACAATTACAAACAATATACAGGATCACAGTAGTTCAGTAAGATGTGATATAAGAAAAAAAATTAAATTGCTACGCGATCTTTATTTTCATACTTTTTCATGAGACTTGCTATTATCTTTAATAATTCCATATCCTGTTATTCCCAGTTATGTTACATATATTTATATATCACATCCAAAACTTAATTAATTACCTAAATAATACGTACAATATATAGGGTAAGGTCTGTGGCCTTGAGCTACACTTTTGTCTATCTTGATCTACCAAGCTAATAATGCTCAAACTACGGTTTTTCCATCCATCAAAAAACTGTTGGCAACATTGTACATGGGCTAAAATTATTATTCTGTGCATTTGACCATAATTAGCAAAACCTTTTCCAACTCGTTTCAAACTGGCGCTAGGTACAAGCGTGATAATTTTTCCAGAACCAAAAAGAAATTGGAAAAAATTTAGTCTAGAACTAGTCTTTCGTTTAAAACTATAATCAAGTAGAACTTAAGTCCAAAACATCACATTTAGTGTTAAAATCAGATTTTGAAGTCATCTTTCACGATTAATGCTAACTGCAGTCTTATTTTTTACAATTAATTAAGGTTTTTAGTTGAGATAAAAAAGTCAATGGCACGAGCGGGATTCGAACCCACGATCTTCGGCTAGATACGCCGCTGCTCTACCACTTGAGCTATCGTGACCTCGATCCTCTCGGACACCAACTTTTGAGTTTTCCCTCCTTTTTGCCATTTTTCCATTCCTTTTTTTATCTCAACTAAAAACCTTAATTAATTGTAATATATTAATTGGTCAAGCGGACCACGAAATTAGTGAACTTATTTTTTACGTTCTAGCCATTCACGTACTTGAAATAGTATTCAAAGGGTTAATTTACCTATCAATCATATCAAAAACATCATTAGTACAATGAAGTGATTAATTTACAAATAAAATATAGGTTCGTAAAAAACTAGAAATGAGATCTGATTTCTCTTCTCTAAATTTTTGTCGTGGTGAAGACAACAAGGACCTAAATTATCAAATTCCAAGATACTACTAGTAATAAGGATCAGTCCTGATGATGTGACAAAATTAAATTTACTAGATTGTGACCGTTGCATTAGTCACGGTTAAATTCGGGTTCACTGGAAAGTCGTTTATAATTTGAGACAAGTTTAGAGAAGGTCCCTTACACCATCTGTAGGGGACCAACGTGAATCTAATCCTAGGTCAACCACAAGTTGGTAGAATTGATTGTAGCCTCTTTGTAAGGTGATAAATAATGATCATAATTATTCATATAGATAGAGGGGAAAATGCTTTAGTTCTATTGTCAAATGAATTATAAAAGTACAATAAATTACCAGATCCACTATTACAAAATTATGGTCGTTGGGATAAAATTTATGATTTTGTGAACCTCTCAGCGTTGATGATACGATTTGATGAGTATAAATACATATGCGAAATAAAATGAGTTGAGTCCAACCAAAAGTTGATAAAGTTTTATTGAAACTTGTGAACAAAACATCAAACGTTGAATCGCGAAGTCTTTAATAACATGCAAGTTATATTATTATGAAATGGACATCGTTCAACTCTGAACTTGTTTTAACCCACGCTCGACGTCCGTTCAAAGCTGAACCAGGATCATCGTTTGAAGTTGGTTCAATACAAATTGAAAAATGCCAACTTGTAGTTGAACTAGGCTCCAGAAAATCCATTGTTCTTTTATTTTTTAATAAAAACTGAGTTAATCATAAATAAATATGTTATGGGATTACTTATATAAAAATTCCACTTCGTTTCGCCCTGATCGCGTAATGAAAGAACGAAAACATAAGGTTTGCACGATGAAAACTTAATAATTTTAATTTTCCCTTTTAACGGTATTGAAGAGACTTTTGAGATAGTTGACGAAATCTTATTTATTCTTATGTTTTTCTCTGTATGTGGCGGATGGCTCCAGGTACTAGTATGTGAAAGGTGCCCTGTACAAACTAGTATATAATGGGGTTGGTACTGGTAATAATTTATTTTGTTTTTCTGTTTTTCCCTTTTCCGAGTACGAGCGGTGTGACGACGGTTTGGTAGTAGGATCGGTAAATGTTCACAGAGAACGAGGGGTCCCCGCTTTTATTGTGGTTACCCTCCAGGGCCTATTTTAATAGGGAGCCGTTGAAAGATGAAACTATTTAAAGCCACACCCGCCCCTTCTTCGTTAAAACCGCATTTCAATGGTTTATAAAGCAACCTTGAAAATGAGATGTGTCATATCCGTTTAACCATCACAGGTCGGACGTCTTTGAACGGCTGTTTTACAGCCTGTTTAGCCCTTCAGCCGATCCATTGTCTCAATCGAGACTTTTATGGTGTAAAAGCTTATTGATGACCCGTTTGAACCTGGTTTTTCGCAGCTTTAAATATGACTTCAAAGGCGATTTGTAGTTATAATCCGTAGTATTGTAACTCAAAGGAAAAGACTGCTTATCCATTATTGATTTAGTTCATTCATTCATTTTTAAAATAAAGATAGTCCGGCAAATTAAAATTTGGCGATACAGATCAAATGATCAAATTCCCGGACAATGGAAGTGGAGGGCGCCAGTAGCACAGAGTCTACACGGTCGACTCGGTTCGATTCCTACAGTCGCCCTTGAAATTTCTGCCCTCACCATGATCATTCAATTTACTAATGTATTTTGACTAAATATAGAGTATATAAGACCATTCAAATATTCATCGCGCTGAGATAATCTAGTTTTGGAACACATCCGCATTTTTTGGCATTGTAGTTAATCAATTATTTCAAAAGTACTAATAGGCTTTAGATCAAAATATTTCATGTAATTAGATCGTTACCGAGCCTCCAGGTCTGACTATCGAGCGCTTTTCGGCATCAGTAAGCGATGATAGGCAGACGAGAATGACCAGGAACGACCAAATTGAAGGTCGTTAATATATATGATTGAAGATTCTAAATAAATAAAAGCTCATTCATCAAACATTGAGACCAGTAAAAAGTCTGAACTGGGGTACTGGGGTGCTGTAACTCCCAGAGGAATATAATAGTCCTACCTGATGGACGCGGTGCCAAATGCACTTTCCATTGAATCTCAGTACAAAAGATACAAAATTCAGGAACCCAAACCGCGGGTTTTAGAAGCCGACATTCCGACGCCCTTACCTCTCCACGGCATTGTTTTGTTTGCTGATGAACCTCATAAATCTGTTTAAATATGATTCATGTCACCAGAACTCTACTGTATTGTTTGATTATTTTAAATCACGGTAGGAAAAATGTGCAAATCTATGGCTTATCCGAAAATGTCCAGTCCAGGAAAGCCAGTAGAAGTTTCATAGCATGAGAGGGTTGGCTAATGCAATGGGTCGCCGGTAATTCGCGTTCGGTCGCATTGAGTGACATGCTATTAACACTGGATCATCAAAAGCGAGGACCATCTGCCTCTCTTTTCCCCCTTTTCCCCTTTCTAGGCTCACTTTTGGGAAAATAGTACATTTTCAGTCAGTTCACAACAACACGAAAAAAGTTCTTCATCAGGGCTATTGTTGATAATTGCGTTTATGTGTTTAATCTTCAAAAAAATCAAATAATGCATAGAGCTCGTTATCCTTCATGGATCTTCGATACGCATTTCTTTTTCAAGACGGTTTATATTTTCACTTTTTGCAAACGATGATTCTAGTCCCAGATTTGTTGTTTACACGACCCGTCTTTCAAGAATCGAACGCTCATCATCAGGCTGATGAAGTTGCAACACGCGAAGTTCCAATGAATAGCGGGTTTTACTGCCACTCAATTTTGGACGTGCGAAAAACGTGAATTACAACACAACTACAACCAACGTGGTAGGTCACTCTAGCATTCATGTGACGTGTGTAACTCCTTCAACCTGATGATGAGCGTTTGATGCTTGATATCCGGATTGCTGAACACAACAAATCTGTGAGTAGAACCATCATTTACAAGAAGTGAATCTACATACTCACCCCACCGCCATCATTTTTATTCATTATTTCTATTCTGCAATTTATGTTAAAACATAAAATATATCCGCATTTTCGTATAGTTTTCCAGGTCAACAGTTGTTCAAAGAGAGGACTGGAGGGTTCCCATTGTTCAGAACATTTTCTCAAAATCTATTTGGTCTATTACAGCCAATATTTTTTTGTTTAATTTCTTTAATGAATCGTTATTTTTTGCAACAACCTTGTTGGGAAGAAAAATGAAGTTGAAACAAAATTTTAAATTTTTCATTATAAAAGGAAATTTATTTATCTTTTTTTAAAGACCCCTACCATTATTTGCAAAATAGTAGTCTACAAACTGAAAAAAGAATGGTTTGAATATCATGAAAAGGTTTGGAGAAATGCGCATCGAAATGTGAAAAAATACAATTTATTTCCTCCTGGTTGGTTAAGGTCGTAAAATATTAATTGACTTTATTTTTACCGATAACTTATTTATTTGGTCTATTAAAACCAATTTTAGTATACTCCTTATTCGTAGTAGTAAATGTGTTCTTTAAACACTCCTACCTACGATTGTTTGGTAATTATTACTCCACAAAACTTTAAAAAAATTCGCTACGTTATGAAAAACGTTATGAAAACGCTACGTTTGTTTTATTTTTCTTAGTTATATTACGAATTTGTAGGAAGGGATTTAAAAAATATGATTTGTTAAGTTTTGACAACAACCTAAAATTGTTTTTGTCACCTTTTATAAGAAATAAATTATTTATCCTCTCCGGAGTGTTTTTGCATAATAACTCACTGCTTTGTTTGAATTTTAAGGCTTTACAAAACAAAAGAAAAAATCGTTGTACTATGATGACGAGGTTTGGAGAAAAAGATACCGAAATTTGAACAAAAAAACATCCATACTATATTATTATTTCTTTCAAGGTTTTTAATGTCATTAAATTTTCATTAACTCCATATTTTAAGTTTATTTACTCGGCCTATTACAACCAACCTTTTGATTGATGAAAGATGAATTGATCTGAGTTATGTTTTCACAATGGAGAGCAAATCGTTGATTTGAATTAAATGTGAAAAACTGAATAGAACGGAAAATCATGCTATTTGCTCAAAAGGCGTATGCGACAATTCAGAAGTTTCTGACTAATATACTCCTGGTCTAAATGAAGGAGCGAATAAACAAAGGGCCGCCTACAGGGATGTGGAAGAAGACAGGATGCACAGCTTCAGTTTCCCCTCAAAAACCCTCAAATAACTCAAGGGGCTGACTTTTAGTACTTCCTCTTTTTCTCAACCAGAGGGATTTGTTAAGACTCACACATCGCTGTCCTCTAATGAGATATAAACGGAGTAAAAAAATTACAATTAAACAAAAACTTCTTCAAACTTCCCTTCGAGCTTTTAGCGTGTCCTTCAATATCTCAAATAGGAAGTAAATTCAATTTTCTTTATTTACAATCGCATACACTGACGTACGGTTAAGAAAAAAGCTCACCCCTTTCCTTAGGCGGCCCCTACAGTGGTTTTGTAGGATTCGATCAAGTGACGTCATTTAGGGGACCTAAGGACAATGAATAAATTATTGATACATTCCCTATAGCGTGTCTCTCTCTTCTCTCTCACATCGAGATTGTGAGTCATCTCTTGTCATTACCCTACTACCATCAAGGCCTGAAGGAGATTTAACTCGGTTATTTGCATCTTAAATACCCACGGGAAGAGAGATGAACCGTACAAACAAAAAATCCGATATCACTTCAAAAGAAAAATTAAGAATTAGCGTTTTGTTAGCTATTCCTTTAACTACAGCTTCATATTAAGTGTGTACTGCGAATCCCTAATCAACAGTTAATTCGATACCTGTATGTAATGGGGGTGAGTGAGAAATGATTAACCACGTGGTGAATGCTGAGAACCATCACAGCTGACATTATACCATTCGAAACTATTCACCTCGTCGAATTCCTAAAGTATTAAAACCGCTTAATTTTTTTGCCCGTTAATAAAATATATTGCAAAATTTGGTTTATGGATTTATATGACGAAGTGGCCGACTTACTAGTGTCATGCCTAGTTTTCTCAAACAAACCTGAACCCACAAAAAATTTAAACTATTTTTTTTTTAGTATAATCTCTACTGTCAAACACTGCAATATGTTTTTTTAAACCATGCTTTATAGAAGTTAAATTAAAAGGTTGAACTTTGTTTTTAACAGACTAAAACACGGATTCTTGTGACTTATTTTTTCTACGGTATGAAAGTACCGTACAATATCATGAATTTCGAGCCTTGCTCCATTAATTTTTCGGACGATCTTTGAAAACCATCGTCTTTTATTTTTATCCTGTGTACAAATTAAATTTTTAACAATCTCTACAGCAAGAGGAATCGGTGTGTCAAATTTTTGTCGCGTAACTGGCGGCGGGAAAAATTCGAGCTTAATCGTAAAGTCAATGGAATTTTTTTCAGTTTGTAAAGCAATAATAGGTAAACAATCGTAGCGAATGATATTTAAAAACACTCAGATAAGGAGAAATAAACTGCTTTATATACAAAAAGGTGTAAAATTTTATCATTTCTCACCAAAAAGTAACGCCTCGCTATTTTTAAAATTCCCTTGCTAGAAATTAGTAATATATTACGGAAAATAGCTATCATAATATTGGTTTTAATGGACCAAGTGAATAAGGGACAAAATAAAGTTAATGAAAATTTTTCTCCTTTGACATACATGGAGAGAATAACTTATCCCGTGAAAGTTGTATTTTTCAATTTTCTGTAAGCATTTCTCCAAACACCTTTATCATATTAAAAACCTTTTTTTTTTTTCAGTTTGTTGAACAATAATAAACGAACAAACGTAGCGATATATTAAAAAAACACCCTTGGGGGAAAATAAAATTTTTTGTGTAACAAAAAGGTTTAAAGTTTTGTCGCAATTTAGGTTGTTCGCAAAAATTATTGATTCACTATTTAGAAAAACCCTGGCTTTTGGTTTTCATAAACAAATAAGTAAGTTATTATTAAAAAATAATGTTAATAAACATAACCCCATAATAAACCATGAAGAAATTAATTTATATCATGTGAAAGTTGTATTTTTTTCAATTTTTACCACGCTTTTCTTCAAACCTCTTTATCATACTAAAATGATTGTTTTTTTATTTTGTAGAACAATAATAGACAAACAATTGTAAAGAATGATATTTAAAAAACTACCCAGGAAAGGATAAATAAAATTCCTTGTATAAAAAAATTGTAAAATTTTGTCATAATTTTAGGTTGTTGCCAAAAATGAACGAATCGCTATTATTTGAAATGCCCTAGCTTTAGATATGCAGTATACTAAAGTAAATAATAACCGAATGGATTTTTAGGAAATTGAACCGTAAAATGGCAACTTTTTGGCCTTTGTTTGGTTCCTCTCTAAAAGTGGGACGTTTGTATTTTTTTGGTACACTTTTCTCTACTCTTCCTTATATTTGAACGTTTCGTTTTTCAATTTGCAGAACAATACGCAGCAATGGTTAAAAAGTCACTCAGGAACAAAGAAATATATTGTTTTGTATAAAGGTGTTTGTAAAGATCTAAAATATTGTCTCAACTTTAGGTTGGTACCAAAAATGAACAACTCACATTTTTTATCACAACGTTTAAGTACGTACTTAAATAAAAAGAGAAATAAAAAACAATCAGATATTTTTTTGTGATAGATCAAGTAGAGTTTGAAAAAATGTTATCTTTTTGGTCTCTTTTTATATTCTCTCAAAAAGGGGCATGTTTTCAGTTTTTGGTACACTTTTATACAAAACTCTTCATTACGCTAAAACAGTTCGTTTGTCAATTTGTAGACCATAATAGCGAAACAATCGTACCTACCAATGATTAAAAGATAGGCACTCTGTATTAAATAAATAATGTGTAAAATATTGTCTCAACGTTAGGTTATTATCAAACATGAACGATTCGCTATTTTTTTAACCCAAGCTTCGAATGCGTTCTTACATATGAAGGGAAAATAACAATAAAAAAATAAATGATTTTTCTGATAGATCAAACAGATTCTGAGAAAATGGTACCGAAAATGGCACTTTTTGGCCTCTTTTTGGTGTCGCCAGAGAGGAAGCTGCTTTTAAAGCTGTACTCCTGTCTTCTTCAAAATTCCTGTTGGCGGTTCTTTATTTATTCGTTCCTTCATTTAGTAAAAGCCAATATTAGTCAAAAACCTCTGAATTGTCGTTTTCGTCCTTTAAGTAATTAGCACGATTTTCCATTCTGTTTAATTGTTATCACAATTAATTTAAAAACAACGTTTCTTTCATTGTAAAAGCATAACTCGTATCAATTCAACATCTGAACCAATTAAATATTATTTTCCAACAAGTTCTGTTCTTGTGTTCCACCTCGTTAGAAACGAGAACAACCCTGGCAGACCACCAATTTCCCGGCACCACTCTCCTTGCACGGATCGACTGGGAGCGTTGTCCAGGGATAATTAAAATTATAACGCCGTCTAAAACTGGTTGGAGAAACTATTTGCATTTCTGCTTTTACAGCCCTACTGTTCCCCATCAATTATAAATTGTCAAGTAACCCCGACTCTGAATAGACGGGTGGCCTTAACAAACCTCTTTTTGCTGCGGTTTGGTTGTCGCTCAGGTCAACCCTCGTAGAAAATTAATATTCATTGAGGAAAAATTGAAATATCGGTTATTAATCGATGTTTTCTTATATTTCGACCTCAACAGTTAATCTTATGAGTTTTCATTCTTGAAGGTGGGATAATAGGTCATCTCAAAAAAACCACCACCAGTTTTATCCACAATCCTTCCTCAGGTGAGTTAACGCCTGTACACAGAACAAATATTTTTTACATTTTTATGTCAACATGGTTATCATTGTTTCTTCACTACTTACAATGGTTAAAAAAGTGGTCGTCAGTCATTAATATTTTATAACAGTTTATTTTAAAAAAGAGCCAGTGTGGTACTTATTCAGACTACGAACAAACGTTTTAATACAATTATTTAAATTAAATTATTTTAAATAATTCATTTTCAATAGAAATACGAAATAATCTTATTATATCATGCAAAAAAAGAAAATTTTCCTCTTTCTTACCCAGCGTTATTCAACGCATTGAAAGTTTCGTGTCAGCCAGAAACCCGGCGATGACATAGGGGGAGCAGTGGGGTACTAGGTAAGGTGTCTGCTTGACCCACCCTCGAACATGTGCGGACAATATTTCCTTTTCTTTTCCCCACAGGAAGCGTGTCGAAAAAGATTTACGCCCCCTTTTCGCCCTCTCATCTCCCTCCTATCAGTGGAGTAGGCATTAATAGAAATCTTTATGCCTGAAAACGCTAAGTGGTCCTGGTTTTATTTTTAACGTCTTCCATTTTTTTCCCTATTTAGTCGTTATAAGAGGGAAATGAGTTTTGGGTCTTCAGACTAAAGGGCGAGTGTATTGTTTAGCAATATAAGGTATTAGAATCGAAGGAAAAACATGTGTGTCTGTCTGTATCTCTTTCAGTTAGCTACTGTCTAGGTATGTTAATCACCACCTTTGGGCTTTATGCTTTTCTATTACGACACCAAACGGGGTAAATGGCCAGAAAGATGGTGTATATTTTTTGAAAAAAGTATTTCTTTGATTTACAATTCAACCTCTTTTGCAAAAATGAAACTGGTTCCTTGGGATTGTGAGCTTTAGAAATGTTTCAAATAATTTGTTTAAAGTTGCGGAATCAAGTGTTCTGGTGGATCTTGCCTTGTTTAACTTGCAACTTGCTTCTTTTATGTTGCTTGAAAACTCCTTTTTATGTATATTCTATCAAAAACTACTTTTTTAATTATAGACAAATAATAAAAAAACAACCCAACTGCAGGAATAATCGGAGTGTAAGATTTTTTTGCTTAAATCAGGCAGCAATGTGAAAATCCGAGCTTGATCAGAAATTCGTTTCTAGAAACCCAAGAGAGGAGAAATAAATTTGTTTGAATATAAAAATCGAGAATCAACTGTTGTGATGTAGCTTGCGTGGATGATATTGCAACTTTCCTTACGCTCTTTGAAGACTCACGTATTTTATGGTTTATTATGTGTGCAAATCTACCTTCTTAACTAACTTTATTAACTAACATTCTGCAAGAGGGATCGGTGTGTCAAATTTTTTGGCGTAACGGGCGACGGAAAAATTCGATCTGAAAATTACTTCCAGTGTAATGTTTTATTTGTTCACCTTTTGGTTGACTTTGCTCTAAAAATCTTTATTACATGAAGCCATACTTTTTTTCAATTTGTAAAGCAATAATAGGCCAAACATCTTAGGGTATGGCATGTAAAAAAATATCCAGGAGAGGAGAAATAATTTCTTCGTATACAAAAAGGTGTAAAATTTTATCATAAATTTAGGTTTTCACCAATAATTAACGCTTACCTATTTTAAAAACTCTGTGCTATAAATTAGTAGTATATTTTTAAAAATACTACTTCCAAATAAATAAATTAAAAACTATACTTAATGCAAATTCAGCGTCTTTAACAAACATGGAGGAAATAAATTATCTTGTGAAAATTGTATTTTTTCACCTTAACAATCAAAATTTTAACAAAATAACTTATCCGGTTGACATTGTAGTTTTTCACATTTCAGTACGTTTTTCAACAAACCCCCTTTATCATATTAAAGGCTATCCTTTTTTTTTCAGTTTGCAGAACAATAATGGTCGCGAGCGATTGTTTAAAACACACCTTGGAGAGGAGGAATAAATTTCCTTTGTACCAAAAAGGTGTAAAATTTCGTCATAAATTTGGGTTGTTAAAAATTGACGCTTCGGTATTTTTAAGAACTCCTTGCTAGACAATTACACCAAATAAATAAGTTAAAATATGAAGTTAATGATATTTAAGCTCCATCGACAAACGTGGAGAAAATAAAATATCCTGTAAAAGTTGTATTTTTTCACCTTTCTGTACCTTTTTTCCAAAATTCTTTATCATATATAAACCAACTATTTTTCGTTCAGTATGTGGGAGAATAATAGGTAAACAATCGTAACAAGTGATTTTTTTAAAATAAGCATGCAAGAGAGTAGACATAACCTATTTTGTATAACAGAAAGATTAAACATTTTTTGAAACTTTAGGTTATTTCTAAAAATTAACCAATCAATATTTAAAAAACCTAGCTAAGAATTAGTAATATACTTTGCAAGATAAAGCGAAAAATATTGTATTGACAATGGACCGAAGGTGGCAAGTTTTTGGCTTCTCTTTGGCTTCCCTTAAAAGTTGAATATTTTCATTTTTCTGTACACTTTCTCCAAAATTTCTCATCATATAATAACGAATCTTCTCACGTTTTGTAGAACAATAATACACAAGCAATCGTAACAATGATTTAAATAATTTGGAGCAAATAAATAAATTGTTTTGTATAAAAAAGGTGTAAAATATTGCCTCAAAGTTAGGTTGTTGGCAAAAACGACCGATATTAACCCCTGTTCCATTATAAGATTGCTGAATTTATGAATTAGCGGTGTAGAAAAAGGTTCTGAATGTAGGCAACACCATTTGACTGGATTTTTTATATATTTCTTTGTTAACTGAGCCTTGATGTCCTCATTTGCGTAGATTTATTTTATAATTGCTTTTTAGTTTTAATGAATAGGAAGAAACAAAAGGTTAGTTACAGAAGTTAGTAGTTTAAAGAGGAAGATGAACGAGATGGTTGGGAGGCAACAGAACAAAAAGTAGTCTGTTTCTCGTCTAATCCTATTCAGAATTAAAAATCATCTAATCTCTTTCGATTTCATTCGTTTTGTTTCGACAAAATATTCTGTTTCGTCGATTGTTTTCAAAATTTCCAATCACCAGAATCTAAGACGTTAAAATCTGATAAGGTCTTAACAACCGCTTGCCCACAGCTATTTTTAGAATCATATGATAAACAAGACGTGGGTGTTTGCAAGTTTTATGGAGATTTCACTTAATGTACTATTTTCACCCATGCCTTGCACAAGTAGTCGATAAATTAGGTGTCAGCCTCGCGGCACATCACCCGGTGCGATTTTGATCGGCACAGTTTATTTTGTTGATTTGCCATCTACTGTCGACGTCAACATTGTCTTTTGTAAATAGCTTTGGAGGAAAAACAAACACGATATATTCGTATTATACAACATAGACTAACGCCTCCAGAAAGGAAGAATATGATGGTGTATACATCGCCATCATCACAGCCATTATATCAGAAACGTAGAAAAGCAATCCGGATATTACCGACGAAAGAATATCCATGTCCTCGTCAGTCAGCTGCATAAGCTCCTGTCAGACATTGGGAAAATGAGTAGACCAATAAATTGCCAGAATCGCGCGATGTGTTAAGAATGTCTTTAGATCAATGGGAATGCATTCCAGGACAGAAGCATGGGAAAAAGTTCATTACAGGACCATCGCAGAAAATGACAGCAAAACTGCTATACCTATTTTGTATTAGTGCTAAAATAATAGGGCTGCTGACTGGGCATAAGAAGAATAATCAGTAGAACATTTCCTACTCCTGGCAGGAAAGCGGTCCTGAATGATACACACAGCACTTAACAAAGCTTTGGGATCTGATTAAAAAGCTTAGAGCTTTAGCAAAAAACGGAGAGCTTTAAATAATAATAGATATTGCACAATAAACGAATATTGGACACAGAATAGCAAATAGTGAAAAGTAGAGCACTATGAGAGAAAAAGCAAAGCACGACATTTCCATCTACCTGACATACTATTTATAAGATGATTTTCTTATATGAGTAAAGTACTGGCTTAAAAGAGTGTCACTTCAGAGATACCAAAGTCAAAAAAGCTTTATTATTTCCCAGTTTGTACAATTGTAATTTACTTATTCACATTAAATTATTAATTTCGCCAACTCTCTTTGAGGTTGGAAATGTTCGTCTTGTGTTGTTTCCTTTTTCTTGTCTAGGCCAGCCGAGAAGTACAAGTTTTCTTTCTTTATTCAGATGTTTGTTTACAAACGCTTTTATCACTCTTTCTCCAGCCAAAAGCTAAGCCTTTAGACGTTTGTGACTTCCACAGATGTAAATTTTACAGCAAACTCCGTCCGGCCGCTCTGAAATATTGAGAAGTTTATATTCTTTGTACATGTTACATTACTCACCATGTACAAATCCGCACGGTATCAAAACACTTTTACCCAGAATATTACAGCCATACTCAATCCTAAGACTGCTTACGGATTAGATATTTACAAGGTTAAGTCGTTTTTGATTAAACCGGCGGTGACACTTGTAAACTGATACTCTATAGATGACTATGATATTGATAATAGCAGGCTTTGAATAATGTTTTGTTTATAGACTGATTCGATTATTATTTTATTTATGTATTATTATCGATTATTATGTAAAGGTAAATTATACTACCATCCCCTAAAACTTTTTCCTGAAATGCGGTTCAATGGACTTACTGATCCATAGGGTACTCTCTTCTCTTTCGTTATCTCCTTGACGTCTTACAGCTGTTGTTAACAGTGACAGATGCCGTCCTTATTTGACTAGAACATGCACATCCGTCTCTTTTGCCCGTGAACAATGGGATTTATCGTCAAATATTAACAAGTCACAGGGGGGAGGGCGCAAATGTATTCTATCTGTAGCCCTAATAAGCCCCTGGGTGTTGCCACTGTTCTTTTATTCACGAAAGTTCCTCACGTATGCGATTTTCCTTCCCTTGTTTATTCGATTAAAATTAGCTTTGTTGACTAAACAATGCGAATTTTAATTTAAAATATAATATAATAGTCTTTGACAGGTTATATGGGTGGATTTTGGACATGGGTATAATGGGTTAGGGAGAAGATATTTTGGGACCTGGAAAATTTATTGCTTATTGTTTTATCCATGGGTATTTTTCCCGCCTGTCTTTCTCGACGTGGCGCAAGCATTCGATCAGTTCTGGCAAGCTGGAATGTAAATTCCAAGGCATTCTCTCTACTACCTACTACCATATCCTAAATTCTTACCTTGCCGACCTTTTCTTCTGGGTAAGTGTTCTTGGTCTAACCTCCAAGACAAAAATCTTATTAGCTCCTCATACAACGTCTTTATCCAATATTTAATTCCCTTAATTTAATCCCTGAATATTAGTTTGGTTTCCGACATCACCGTGTTAAACATTAACGCATCCTCCTTTGTTGAAAAAAATATTGCCCGGCATTCGATCAGGTCTGGCATGCTGGAGTGTAAACGTGAAGACATCCATCCTATTACCTACTACGTTATCTTAAATTCCTACGTTGCCGACTTCTGGGTAACATACGGTTCTTCCCATTCACCTTTGGTCTTTGGTCCAATCCTTTGCATAATATATACTGCTGACATCCCTAATCACCCCAACTTCCCTGTTCACATTTACAGATGACACTGCAATCCTGCCCACCCACCATGATCCTGTCTTTACCGTTCGTTACCTACAGTCTCACCTTACTGTTCTTGAGTCTTGACTAAAGAAGTGGAGGATAAATAAATAAAAATAAATGTCAGTAGATTAATTTCACGAAGTCATTAATTTTCACGTAGTCTTTCTTCCTGTAAACCTCAACAATTTGCCTCTACCCATGACAAACTTAGGACTATACATCGAAAAACGCCTACCGTGGTAGCTTATTAGACCTAAATGACAAGTTCTCAATAGATGATACAAACGTCTTTCTCGACTTTTAGAAAAACGATCCGAACTATCCCTTAACAATAAAAGACAACTTAAACCGACATACACTTATTGTATGGAAATGTGCGGCTCAGTTAAACCATCCAACTCTTAATGAATCCAATCTCCAAAACTCTCCGTTGTATTACAAATGCTCCTTTCTATGTGTCCAATCGTACCCTGAACATCATGAACTCAACATTATGTTTCCCACGCCATCCAATCAAGATTCCACAAAATCTACAAGTAACTCACTGGTCAGCCCGCTTAGTAACCCAACAGTCTACAACGTCGACTGAAACGCATGGTCTCGTAAACTCATCTCGAGTGATAGCGAGTGATAAGTGAATGGTTAGGTTTACTTATACCGGAGTGTCACTACTGAGTGACATCCGCTCAGGACAATACAAGTCAATTATATTCTCTATCACCATTACATTTGCTTATTGTTTTTAATGCTGCAATTGTAAGTTTCAAATGAAATGAAAAAAAATTGGTATTTTGTAGGGGTGTTTTGTAGACATAGTAGGTAGCGTTAACTACCTGACCACATTAGCCGACTAGTTAGCGTGTTACAATCTCAACCCTTAGAACCGGCGGGTTCAATTCCCTATGTCGGCTTTGTCCTTTTTTTGCGCAACCATTTCCCTCTAAAAAATATATTATACACAAGCTATAACTGTTCTCTGGTTAATACGGGAATCACAGAGCCATTTAAAAAACTATCCAAGGACTTAGGGACTATAAGGACTGTATTAGTTGAATGTAGGAATGGTTTAACGGTGCCCAATAGTTCTAGTCCAGATGTTCAAACCGATTTCAGTAATGATTTGTTTATCGTCCAATCATTTTATAGTGTAGTCCGAAGTGTCCGTTTACTACCTTTTTATCTGTGTGTGTCACTTCCATGGTTGATGTGAATCAACATAGAAAACTGGCTCAGTCAGTGTTAATTATCTTTATCTTAATTATTAATTCCCTAGTTTCGTGGTCCGCTTGAACAATTACCATTAATTAAGATTTTATCTCAACTGAAAACCTTAATTAATGTTAATTATTAATCTTTATCTTCTATTGATGGACGTATGCCTGGGCCTCTTCCGAATCGCGTGGTTGGTACCGGAGGAAAGCAAGGATGTCGGCAAAAGATGCAAGGAGGGTTGAGCGTTTAGCCGGGATGTAACAAGATTGCCAAGAGCACATGCTGTGTGGCAATCCCGCTCTTAGAAGGTAGACCGTATTCTGGCCACTGCCGAATTCAGCAAAATTTCGGGGAAGTAGGAAGTAAGTTGTTTGATAGGTTATTTAGGAGACTTTCATGCCACAGGCGTTCCTACGATTGTGACATTTCAAAGGCTTTTGTGCAATATATACATTGTTTTTTTCATTCCATACATCAAAAAAGATTGTTAGAAACACATGACATTTTAGTAGAAGTAGCAACAATTCCAAACACTTACAAGCTGTCTATAGATACTACGGTATGTACCTCGAGCCATGTGTTAACTAACTACCTGACCGCATCGGGATGTGTAAGTTGCAGCATTGATATCGGAGTAATTGCATCTGGGCAGATCAAGAAAACCGAAAAGGTAGCTACAGGTGCAGGCCGTGCATTTGTCTCCGTTCATGCCTACGTAGGACTCATTATAATTAATATCTGCAATATATCAGTAGTATCATCATATNTATTTATATTTATGATTACTAAAGAAAATAAGAAACGTTGACTTGATGAAAATTATACTTTTTAATCAATATCTACATTTTTATAAAATTGTCGAAAAAAAGGACGGCTGCTGAGGGTTTTTTTTGTAGTTATGCCCAAGAACACTAAATTAGTTACTATTTTATACAATTTATGGTATCTTGTGGTTCCGAACTCGTTGCCTAAGCCTTGTCTTAAAAGAAAAGGCTTGCGATTTAAATCTGGAGGATATCAATTGATGACGAATTACTTGGGGATCTTTATTCTTAAAAATGTTCCTACTCCTGCTTTGTAATTTGTTATCCGAGCTCCTCCATGCAATGAGCAGTTAAAAGCTTTTTCAAGTCATGGAGAATTCCCCGGTCACATATTTTGATTTGGTTTGTGGGTGCTCAATCTTTCTCCCAATATGATGCTTCGGTACTTTGATTTCTTTACTACCGAAGCCAGTGATCACGAGACTTGTATTTTATTTACTTAACAGGGATTGGCATATGTCAAATGTGATTCGTGCCATTTGATCGCTGTCAGGACTGTTTTTGATTTTTCTTCAAGATGGTTTTGCGTGAAAACCAGAAACATGCCATTTTTTCCACCTTTGACAGTTGAAGTCATTTCATAAAATTTGACTTAGGATTGATCATTGAAGGCATATTTTTGCGACATTTTTCATCGCGACTGTGATTCGTTCTTTTCTCAGCTTTTCTTCCATTAAAATATCTCTCGATCTAGAGAAAATATTAGTGAATCATGCATTCATGTTTTTTGTACAATTTTCTTAAGATTTTCGTTTTTCTTTTTTTTTTAATTATGAAAACACGTGGATTAACCCGGATGAGCTCAACTAATTTGTAACTTGTGGTCAAAAACAATTCACAATTTCAGACTTACTGTTTTTTTTTCTTATTTTGGAATATACACCAAACTTGTTTGTATCCTCGACAAACAGGATTAGTGGAAATGAAGGGCAATAATTATAATCACCGAAACTGTCGAGGAATTTTAAGGGACGAGGCCGCAGGGCTAAATTAGATATCACATGAAGAGGCGCACAAGAGGAAATCAGACACATTGAAGACAATCGTCGCAATTCGGTACCGGGGAGGACAAGAGAAACTAATTCCAATTTACAAACCCCGCTCTCAGACGCACAGTGATGTCAAAACCCCTCATAACATGCGTCAACAAAACCCAATCCTGCTACAATACTATTATATTCGAAGGGAGCTCGAAGATAATAATCACATATTACCATGGAATAATTAAATTGACTGGAATTGTTTTAATAAGTGAGTTTTTTTAAATTTATTTTATTACTTTCTGTCTTTTCAAGTTCTATGAAAGAAAAGCATAAAATTCTGTCCACTTTTATCTTTAATTATTCCCTTACAGCAAAGCAGGAACATGCGTGATTAGGCAAAAAAGGATAGATTTACCCTATGTTGAGATAAATATATGAATATGCTCAAGAACCAAAATGAAAATGAAAAGGATGGGGTACGTAACAATAGACTACACGGGGTGTCAACGTCCTACAGACTCCCTAGAAAGATGGAAATTTTAGTTTACTTACTACTTATTACTTTTTCCCCAAAAAACCACACTGTCAAAGAAATATTCAACACAAGAGCCACACTGTCATTAAACTCAATTGTCAAAACCTCACTGTTCAAAAAACAATGTCAAAAAATTCACTAATTTCGTGGTCCGCTTGACCAATTAAATCATTACAATTAATTAAGGTTTTTAGTCTAGATGAAAAAAAGTTAATGGCACGAGCGGGATTCGAACCCACGATCTTCGGCTAGATACGCCGCTGCTCTACCACTTGAGCTATCGTGACCTCGATCCACTCGGACATCAACTTCCCATCTCAACCCCACCTTATGAGTTTTCCCTCCTTTTTGCCATTTTTCAAATGTCGTCGAGAATTCACTCCGATTACACGACATTTGAAAAATGGCAAAAAGGAGGGAAAACTCATAAGGTGGGGTTGAGATGGGAAGTTGATGTCCGAGTGGATCGAGGTCACGATAACTCAAGTGGTAGAGCAGCGGCGTATCCAGCCGAAGATCGTGGGTTCGAATCCCGCTCGTGCCATTAACTTTTTTTCATCTAGACTAAAAACCTTAATTAATTGTAATGTCAAAAGAATTAATCTAAAAAAAACACTCCTTCAAAATCATAGAAAATCATTGTCATAGAAAAACACTATAAAAACCACACTTTCTCAAAAAACTCTGTTAAACAAAATTAAATTGGAGAGAAACCACACTGTCAAAACAAAATCCGTACATACAAATCATACAAAAACAAAATAAAAAAACACTAAAAACCGTACTGTCAGAAAACCACACAGAAAAAAACACATCGCCAAAAAATCGCACAGTCACAAATCACTCCCACAAAAACCAAACTCTCAAAAAAATTTAATTCGAGATAAACCACTTGACTCGCATTTTTGACTGTGCGATTTTTTGTTAATGTGTTTTTTACTGTCTGGTTTTCTGACAGTATGGTTTTTACTGTTTTTTTTACTTTAAATCACACGGTCAAAACGAAATTTGAACAAACAAATACAGTTACAAATAGCATCCAGTAAAAAAAAACTAAAAACATACTGTCAATAAAGCCGCACAGTGAACACGCATTGCCAAAAAATCAGACAGCCAAAAAAACACCCCCAAACACCACATTGTCAAAAAAACACTGTCAACAAAGCATACTGTCAAAATACACACAGTCAAGAAACCTCTAAAAACCACACTGTCAAAAAACACGCCGCTACAAAACCACATAGTCAAAAAACACTGCCCCAAAAACCACACTGTCAAAAAAATTAAACCCTACAGTTAAAAAACACCGTGCCGAAAAACCACACAAAAAAATCCGTGGCAAAAAATTTAAACACAAGAAAAACCACGTTATAAAATACAAAACCAGAATAAAACCACGCTACCGAAAAACTACTTAGTAAAAAAATACTGTTAAATACTACTGTCAACAAAAACACTCTGTCAGAAAAAAATGTAAACTCGAGATAAATTACGGTTTAAAATACGCAAAGCCATAAAATACCACGCTGCCAATAAACCACACTGCTAAAATGACCACACAATAAAAAACACTACCACAAAAAATCACTCTGACAAAAAAAAACTCTCTCAAAAGGAAGCACACATTGTCAAACACTGTCAAAAAATAAACTACATACTTTAATTACACCTATCAACAATTAAAAATAAATTATGATTAAGAAGTTAAACATTGAAATTTCAATAAATTAAGGTTTTTAGTTGAGATGAAAAAAAGCTAATGGCACGAGAGGGATTCGAACCCACGACCTTTGGCTTGATACGCCGCTGCTCTACCACCTGAGCTATCGTGACATCGATACACTCGGACATCTACTCCCCATCTCAACCCCACCTTATGAGTTTTCCCTCCTTTTGCTATTTTTCAAATGTCGTGTAATCTGTTTGGATTCTCGACGACAATTGAAATGGCGACGGAGAGCCTTAGTGAAGTGACTTCATGTTAATTCATTAAATTCACTAATTTCGTGGTCTGCTTGACCAATTAATACTTTACAATAAATTAAGGTTTTTAGTTGAGATGAAAAAAGCTAATGGCACGAGAGGGATTCGAACCCACGACCTTTGGCTTGATACGCCGCTGCTCTACCACCTGAGCTATCGTGATCTCGATCCACTCAGATTTTTTTTTTTTTCATCTCAACTAAAAACCTTAATTTATTGTAAAGTATTAATTGGTCAAGCGGACCACGAAATTAGTGAATTTATTGAAATTTCAATTTAAAACTTGCTATCTAATTGAAATTTTATAAAGGGGTTAAAATTACGGTAAGTTGAATGATCATCATCTCAGGATTAACAAAATTTTACCACATACTTACAAAATATAGTATTTTTAGGCGTTGTTAAATTTATAAATGAAATCGATTAGGTTTGTAAAAAAAAAACCTCTCACTATCGTGAATTCGAAATGTAAATCTGACATACATTCTAAATCCCAACAGAAAAACGTGACAGGGAATATTAATTGTCTTTTAAATTGACGTGGTTGTCCGAACTAATGAAAGTGTGACAGTTGGGAAGAAAGTAGAGCAAGAGAGAAAGATGGGAAGACAGAGAGGTAAAAAGTTAGTCAATTTTAAAACTAGATTCATTCACAACACAAAACTATGCCAGTATGTTATGCTACGTTCCAACTTTAACAGGAAGTTGGGTTTATTTTAATCCTCAGATCTAGAGAGAGTTAGGAGATTAAGTCGTACGTATTATTTATTTGGTGGGAGACGATTGTTATTTTGTACGGAGTTTTAAATAAACCGGCGTAAAAAAAAAAAAAAAAAAAAAAAAAAAAAACAGTACACGTGTTGCGTTTAAGTAGTGCCGATCGGTGGTTTGAAATTAACTAAGTTTACACACTTCGATTCAATGGGAGTAGAAAATTTTCGTGCAATGACTTTGCCGTTTCAGTTGAAAGTGCCTATTTATGAATTCATCGTTTCTACAAAGGCCCTATTCTCTTTATCAACAGTCTCCTCTTTATTCGAAGACAGTGGGGTTTCGAATTACATTGTTGGTAACCGTTCTGATTTGAACAAGACTCGTTCAATTATAGGGGTTTTTTGTAGAAGAGTTCAAAGGCAAAACTGATAAGGATAATAATTAAATGAATGTGCAAATGTAACAGGCAATAGGCATTAGTCTTGAATCAGATATTGTGCCGTTTTATTTTAAACTTCTTACATAATACATTGTTGAACTTACAAAATTTTCAATCCTATATCTACGTCTAAATGGGGATTAATTAAAACGATTAGGGATTGAATGATAATGGGATAAAATTTCAACAATTTTATACATTGGAGTACCGCTAATCCGAACAGAGTGGATTGATTTTCTTTTGTTGAAAATATAGGTTTTTGTGTGGTGTTAATTGTCCGTTATTTTGGCTTTGCCAACTAAAAATTCTATAGCTCAGTTTTTTCTGCAATTTTATCTGAAAGTCTGCGATCTTGTCGTTTGGTCCTTTCCAAAGTTAAGCTTGGCAGAAAGGAACAATTTTGAAAAAATAATGTATTTTAGTGTGGTATTAATGCCCAATTATTGTATGTTGATATTTCGCCGCAATTTCAGCTGAAGGTCGGCAGTCTTTCTTGTAATCTGGTCCTTTCCGAACGTTTCAGTGGGCAGAAAAATAATTTTTTAAATATAGTATTTTTTAGTTCGGTTTTACTGGCCAGATATGGAGATTTGTCCCCTTAAACTCTACTGATTTTTTTCTGCAATTTCATCTGATGGCCTGCGACGTGATCCTGTTAGTTTGGTTCTTCCGAATGTTTCGGTCGGCAGAATAAGAATTTTTTTGTGTGTGAAAAATATAGTCTTTTTTAGTGCGGTTTTACTGGCCGAAGATGATGAGAAACCGAAAGTCCGAAACGCATTCGACAAACCAAAACAGCGAGTATAGGCAGACCAATATGATCAGAAACGAATTTATACAATTAACCTTTTTTGTTTTGATTTATGAAAACTTTATAAAACTACCAGAACTGTTTTATTCATTAATTTTACATTATTGTTGTTATTCGGTTGACACGAATTTTTGCTAAACCGAACAAAGGACGGTTTCCACTGGCCAACTGGTATCGCGATGGATAATCTTGGCCAGCCTGTTTTCGATTATTCTTTTTTAAAGCTCTTGAGCATTTTCCCCAACAAAACAGACCAACCCCTAAAGATATTGAAAAGTTGAAGATCCGTTTTGTAGAAAATTCCAGACCAGGATGAACGATATAATTTGGTATGAAAAATAACAAAGAAGAATGTACAAACTCATTTCTTCGTGTCTATAAATAAAAAAAGACTTAAATTACAATATAACCCAAAACTTTATCTGTAGAAAAGATCTAGTTGAGGTCATCGAACAACGCAAAGCCTTGTTTTTTCCTTTTTCTAGCTTTAGGAATATATTATATCAATCTTCAGGACTCTATTGTAGTAAAACAGAAATTAATTTACTCATATAGTTAAACTTTAATCTATTTAGAATTGTTAAAGTCTACACCAAAGTGCGTGGCAAACACCACCATTTTACTCCATTCGTAATCATGGGTTCTTTTTTTAAAATTGATGCTTTTTGGTTTGTACGAGTACTGTTACTTTTGAATTGTTTGGTAACTGATGGGCTGAACTGTTCATTGTATTTTTTTATCGATAAAACACAAATAAATATTTTATAAAAGCCATAAACTCAATTGTACGTAAGGACGTCCTTTATCCATAACAAATAACTTTTTTTGCTGTTGTTCTGACATGTTGAATGAGTAATTTTAATGAAGGAAATCTAGGTTCTTGTAAATTAAAATTTAATACATTTTTTCAGCCTTATTAGTTTCCTTTTCAGAGGTATTATGATCCAGAGTCCAAAAAGTAATTCTTGAACCACAGAACTTCTAAGAATTTTATATAAAGCACGTTAAAAATGGAATTATGTTTAAACATAACTTATTAAACATAGTAAAAAAGGTTCATGTTAGAAAAAATTATCTTACACACCCTTAAACCTTCATCAAGGACGGAGGTGTTTATAATTTGAGCGGAGAAAAATGCAAATTGTCGTCAAGTGTCCCTCTTCAGAAAGGAATTTCCATATTATAACGAATGAATTAAAAACAGACAAAAAACGTGCAAAAACGCTGCCGGGAAAGTAGCCAAAGGTTGTCAGATGACAGGAATGAGATAAGGAAAACTATCTATAATTTGGGGCCCAACCCGTGGATAGTGGGTCCGTTGGTGGAAAAAAGGCGTCGTGAATTGGATTCGAAGACATATCTCTTTGTGGATTTTATCTAGAAACGTATAAAAGGAAAGGCGTTTTTCCTTTGTTGAACAGGAGAAAACAGCCAAACGCTTGAAATACCCCTGAACCACCTGAGGACAATTTATTTTCTAGACCAGGGAAAGCTTTTTTTTCTCACTCTTCCTCTGACTCTTTCCATGGTTGCCGGCTTCTGAAATTCCTCTATTTATTTAACGCGATATCAGATCATACCGGAGATTGCATATAAGGAAAAACATGTCAGTTTTTAATTTTAAAATAGTTTTTTTAATTAGCTGGAATGTTTTCGTAAACAAATTTTGCCATTTTTTCTTTTATTAGGAATTGCTCCAAAGTACGTCCTTCTGGGTAAAAGTGTGCCACCACAGTTAATAATTGCGTTTGTGCTTTTCTGACTTTTCGCAGTTGACGTCAATCTTTCTCAAGTGTCCATTCAGTCCGCATTGCCCCGACAAGATTATTTTTATGATTCTGAGTTCCTTCAAGGTTGTTTTGATTCATTCTGTAGTTGAAAGTCTCAATATGAAATGTTGGTTTGTTTGCCTCCAAGAGTGAATCCCATTTACATACTTTTCATCATGTCTTGTTTCCTAATATGCTTCAAAAGCTTTCAGGACATATTAGCGTTATAGTAGCTCCTTTCCTTGCAACGCCTTCCGCCTCTTCGTTTTCCACTGCTCCGCATGTCCTGGCAGTAGAGAGTCTCTTTGCATAAAGAATCGTGCATCTAACGTGACTAGTTTGGTTTTGCAATTCAGCTCCATTCCAAGCTGATGGTATTTAAGTTGAATGATGTCTGGCTATCTGACATAGTTGGATTTTGCCTTAAGAGATACTGCTGTACATGGGTTCTGATTATTTGGTTTTGGGTCAATCCTGCCTCCGTTCCTGACAGTCGATAGCAAATGGAGTAGCTTGACTGAGTGTTATTCTCATTTCCCATTCCTTTTTGGTGCTTTGGTAGGCCTGAAGGTTTTGCTTAAATTCAAATATTCCGTTCGTGTCGTCCCTGCGAGATAGGATTATTTCCTTTGATGCATTCTGTACTTTCTTGCTTTCCAAATGTCACATGGAATCTTGGATTCTGTCCATGTGATGATTCCCATTGTCCCGGTTTTCAGGGACTTGAGGGAAATACTCTTCAACAAAGGTGATATGTTTGATGGAACACCAAACTTCACCTGCTTCCATCAGGTCTTTGGAGGCTGGTCAGAAACGTAGATAACAAGAAGAGACATACTAAACGTTATCCCAAAGGTGTTCACCGAGAGATTTCAGCTATGTTGAGTTGAAAGTGGGAGTTGAGTACATAAAACGATGATCCGTACAATTGCATCTTTTTGTCCAAGATATGTTGTTCAACATTTCCCTTGGATGACACCGAATATGCGCAAATAGTTGCGAATTGCCATCACCTCGATAAGGTGAACCAGAGATTTGCAGCTGACTTCATACCTTGATACATGCCAGTTCTCAACGGAAACTTAATAAAGATGTCGAAATGGAGATAGGAGATCAAAGATCTCAAAGATTCTCATCCAGAATAGGCCTGACAATTGGGCTGCCATGTCTCTTAAAACTGCCTTATTAGATCTGTAAGACAATTTTTCCCATTGTTTTTTCACTTTCAACATCACTTTTTTCCTTAGATGCTATACAACAAAACGGGAAGGACATATTAGCGTTGTTACGCTTCTTCCTTCTCGTCCTGCATGTCCCACCATATTTAGCATCATTCTCATGATATTTGTCATTGATATTTGATAGGAGGGCCTGAGTATCTGACATCACCGACCGCATTTTTCAATATCACGGGTTTTAGCTTCAAATATACTGGTATGCCCATACGCTTGGAATATTTGAATTTGGGCCCAAATACTCCTACCCAGTACCTTCTTGCATCCTAATTCCATTATCTACCTAGACTATGGGATTAATTCCTGCGGAGGAACATATTTCCAAAAAGAAATCTAAGTATAGCAGGAACACAAACAAACAGAATTAAATAAACCACCGGTCGTCGATGCCTTACACAGAAGCTGTAAGAACATTTCATTTCAATTATCATACCTCACGTAGCTAAACAACCAACCAATTGTTCTCACTTTCACTATCTCTTCTTTCCTAAGATGCTATAATACAAAACGGTTCAGGATCAGGAGTGTAGCGGATTTTTTGCTTATAAGCTATTTTTGTCCCCATCTATTCCTGTATGTCCTGGAACCCAGTTTGGTTTTGCAATTCAACGCTAGTATCGAGCTGATAATACTTGAGCTTAATGCTCAGATAGCATTCCTATCTGACATGACATCACTGACTTGCCTCAGCATCGTGGGTTTTAGCTTCAAAGATGCCATGCCCATGGGCTCTGAAAATTTGTGGCCTGTCTCGGACCTATTTCTATCCTAGATCCATCGATGTACCAACATATAGTATCTTCCTCGACTGAGGTATTTATTAACTTTTCCTACTTGGATCGATCTCACCATCGTAACATACATCCAGAGAAGAATATCTGGTTTAGAACCACAGTTTTTACCTGTTAACCTTCTGCACAAATCGATCTTTCTTTGTAATAGCGTCTATGTATTCAACTCGAACATTGTGTTCCTTTGTCGTGTTGTAAACGCAAGTATCGTCGTTTCATTAGATTAGATACCTAACCTAGCTGTTCTGTAAATTTTATACCTTCTAGGATAATATCACAGAAGGCTTCTTCAAATTTTCCTCTCGCAATTGGTTTATCCCATTGAGATTCAACTAGTTCATTAACTATCAGGATCTGGAGATTGTTCTTCACCCAGCGGGAATCCTTTAGTTGCACTTACTTGGCTGATGTCTCGTTGAAACTATCTTGCTTTCCTGGTGCTGTGACTTATATATATAAAAGCTTAAAAACCAGGAAAGCAAGATAGTTTNATAAAAAGTATATATATATATTTTTTTTCCATTGATGAAAAAAGACACAATGAGTATTTGATGTATGGAATAATATAAATTAATTCCTACTATGGTACAAAATTCAACAAACAACAGTTCCTCCCTGAAGATAGCACGCAACGCCGAAACGCGTTTGAGTAATTCAACAAACCCGCAAGTAACGGACCCAATAAGTGACCATGTGCAGTTCAGCAGGAAAATTAAATAAACTTGCGTTAGAAATGGTTATAGTAATCTTGCTGTTCAGCCAAAAAAATTTCCAATTCTAGTTAAATTAAGAAAACTTGTTTAACCCTGTCTCATGTTATAAATAATTTGTCAACAAAAATTGGGAGTACAATCATGTTTGTCAACAGACAATACGTTGAAAATTGAATGAAAGGAAAGAAAAGGATGGAGAACGGTGAGAGTAATCAATCTGAAATAGGACGTAACAAGATATAAATCTGGGATGTGAACAGAGGCGGTAGCTTTCTTATGGAGATCCCCGAGGGTCAATCATTTGTTATGAATCTCCCTAATTGCAAGTCCCCCGGACACGAAGGGATTGTCATTTGTATTGTCTGGACCTAGTCATTGTCGGGGAGTGCTCATCCCCCGAGGATTATCAATCCCACCTCTTTGCAGATCCAAAACCATGATAGCGGCACGGTACCCCTTCGGCTTACCTCAACCCCTATTTTAATCCCATGGCCAAAAGCATGCCTAATCTTTACTCGCCTTATCCGATTGCCTAAACAGGCTAAATATAACATTAATGTTTGAAATTCGGCCATTTCCTGTCATATTCGTCTACCAACTTTCGCTGCTTTGCTTCGTCACACGTGCTATGGCCATCTTCAGCGGTCGGCATTGACAAACTACAGATTCAATACACTCACACCTCAAGACGAAATATCCCAAAACATAATATTGAGGTTCTTACAACGGATGGCATTATAAAGGATCCTCTATCCAAAGTATTGTTTCAACCAAAATTTTGATATCATAAATTACAACCGAAAGACAAACATGTCATTAAGAATAATATTGGCGAAATTGTTTGATTTAGGTTCAGGATTACCAACTAGAGATCATTAAGCAGAACGAGTCTTTTTTAGCGCTTTTCTGACCAACTGGCAGATAGGAAACTGGATTTGTTTTGAAGGCACGAATACTGATTTAAGGAAAATGTACTTGCACCTTATATATATATTACACAGGGCGGGCGACCAGGACCCGAGGGGTTAAAAGCCTGAGTAGGCCCGTACCCCATCCCTAGAAGGTCCGGGACCTGGTCGGCTCACGAGTCCTGTATAAACCTATTGGACCTATTCACAAACCCCAGGATTGTGGACCATTTTATCCTGGGGAGTGTTTTGGTTATGTCCTCTCCTTCGAAAGTATTAAATCTTTCCCTAGCATACCTATCGCATTCTGCGAGGTAGTGTCGGGCCGTTTCTTCTTTTGTTTCGCAGAAGCGGCAGAAGGGGTCTGGTAGAGTACCCATTATGAAGAGGTGTCTTCTCAAGGGGCAATGGCCCGTTAGGATACCTATCAGCCTCCTTATTCCCCTCCTAGAGTTAGAGAATAGCCATTTCGATTCTTTAGGTTTGATTTCCTTCAGAAACTCCTTCGATTGTCTGCATCCTGGGGACATATTCCATTCCTTTAGGAATTGTTTCATGCCCCAGCTACCTATACTCTCTTTTGCTGTGCTTAAAGAGTGGGGTAATACCGGTTGTGGTCCGACGAACTCAGTATTTGAACCTTCCTTGGCCAGGCTGTCCGCCTCCTCATTGCCATAGTGCCCCTTATGAGCAGGTATCCATACGAGGGTTACCCTATTCTCATACCTGGTGATAGTCCTATTAATGAGTTCAACGGTTTCCTCTACCAGTCTAGATGTTGATAGTTCTTTTTGTAATGATTTTAGACTGGCCTGACTGTCGGAAAAAATTTTAATATCTTTTCCCTTAATCTTGTTATCCATCAGTGTTCTACAGCAGACATTAATGGCCCAGACCTCTGCCTGAAAGACCGAGGTGTTATTACCAAGAGGATAGGAGATGCTGATCCCTAATTTAGGTATGTGTATTCCAGCACCACTTCCCTTATCCTTAATGAGTGAGCCATCGGTGTAGCAATCTAGACTACGATGGTCATCATCAGACCTATAGTTATAGTCACAGGGAGTGACTACCTGAAAGTATTTTTTCCCTAAAGGTGTTTTCACCTTTTTATCGCTTACACCCAGTAGTTGGTTGTTGACCTTACTCAATAAATGTAAAATTTTCGAGTGTCCTATATTATTTCCCTTATGGTTCCAGCTGCCTTCACTAATTAATCTATAGCAGCTGGTTAGTGCTTTAACCTTGACCTCAATGTGTAGAGGTGTGGTGTTTGTTATCACTTCCAAAGCTAGGGTTGGTGTAGTGGGAAAAGCTCCCGTCATCATCATACAACCTAGTCTTTGGAATGACCTTAGCTTGTTAATAGCCCCTTTGTTTTCTAGCCCATTCCACCAAACTAGGGCTGCAAATAGAAATCTTGGTAGTATGATCGCGGTGTATATCCATTTGGCCACCCATGGTTTAATACCCCATGTTCTACCAACGATTCTCCTACACTGCACCATGGATATAGTGCCTTTCCTATGTATGTTTTTAATGTGGCCTTTCCAATCAAGTTTCCTATCTAGCGTTATCCCTAGGAACTTGATTGTATCCTTTAATTTTAATTCAATGCCCTGACATTTTGGGTTTTTAAAATTACCTATTGATCTTCTCCTGCTGAACATTATCAGTTCCAGTTTAGCAGGATTTATCAAAAGACCTTTGTCGCTACACCATCCGGTTAGCAACCCCATCGCCTCCTTCATCAGTAGTGATAGAGTCAGAGGGTCCTTACCCGTGATCACTATGGTACCATCGTCTGAATATAATTGGCTATAAAAGCCTATATGTTTTGAAGGCACGAATACTGATTTAAGGAAAATGTACTTGCACCTTATCGATCCTATAGTTCCTTTCGGACTAAGAAAATGCCCAACATCCATTCTAGAAAACATCAGGTGAGACATGTCCAAAAATGCTAGGGATAAGGATAGAGGTCACTGAGCGTCTTACACTTCGACTGTCCTTAAAGCTCACTAATAGTACCTTTAATATAATAATCAGGTTACATAGTTATTCATTTATAGAGGAGGCTGCTTCAGGTTTTTCTTCACCTAGTGGCAGAAACGCCTGGATAGACCCTCTCAATAGCACAGAATGCCTTCGTGGTCCTCTTCTCAATATCTGCACAATGTTTCTTCTGCCATCCTGTATTCCTTCTTAGAAGGCAGTGCCCAGTCAGGAACAGTAGTTCTTCCGTGGATTGTGTGTATGAGTTATGAATCAATTTGCATGACTCATTGATCCACCAGGATTTGAAATTCATTGAGGATCTATGTTTTAATTGCTAAGCAACGATAGAAAATATGACAACAGGAGGTTTTGCATCTGGACCTAAATAGATCTATTGTGCCGCTCTAGCTTTATTAAACTTACTGGCTACGTTTATGCTATTGATAAGTTCCATAATCTGGTTGGTTGTTCTTTTATGAAGGACACTGCTTAAGGTGTCCCTCACCTCGTAGTAAAAACCTACTACTGGATAGATCCTCACATTAGTACAAAATGTCTCCCACTGCTCAAAATCTGCTCAATTTTTCTTTTACCATCTGATAAATATGATTTCTAGGTAAGAGTGCCTAGTCAGGAGACTTAAAGAAGCTTATCTTTGGACTTTGGACAGTCGCTCATTACACCTCCACTCTGAGTCGTGACGACCAATCCCAGGTCGCCATGCAACTTATAACACACTTAGAAACATGCAATATAGTATAGAATGATTAAAAACGTGGTAACATTTCCGTTTGCATGTAGAATTAAGTAGTGGACATCCTTGGCTTAGTCACTAGGATTTAATCCTCTGAGCCTTGTGTGCCCAGGGACCCCTGGACATAACTGTCACCGACTTCCACCAAAGATTTCATACAATCAGCACATTTTGACTTCACCTCACATGATGTTAGAGTTTCACGTGCTGCATGACTGTCAGAAAATCTATCTTCTTATAGTCCTAAACCTTTCTTTTATCGGCGTAGTATTCAATTTTCTTTAATTTTCGACCGGAAAAGCGTAGCGTATTTACCCAGATTTATAGTTTGCTGGAACGCCCTGCGCTTTTTTAGCCATTTACCAGAAAGAATTGTCCTTAAGGTTAGTTTCAGTCCTTTTTTGATACTCGGTACTTGATAAACTTGAATTCGGGTGTTGTAACACCACCTGGAACACCTATCCCACGTGTAGATGGTTGTCCTTGAAGGAGCCAATGAGTAGTTGCTACAAGTCCTCCTCGGATGTTTAAAGTTGCAGTTGGCTTTGTCCTCATCTTAAGGCTTAGGCATTTGAATGCTACTTGCTTGATCGCCTTGGTCCACCACATTCCTGACTTGTCATTGGACTAATGATCCAGGCCCATAGGGTCATTTGGTGGTTTCAACCTTTGGTATTTAGTATAGAGCATTCCTCTGGCAATATTGGGTCTTCGTATTATTTTGTTTGGGATAGAAAATCTGTATTCCGTTTAGCCTTAAGGTCTAAAAAGAACATTCAGGATTTTTATTCTGTTTGTCCGGAAGCAGTTTTTCCCTCGACGATAAACACATTGTTGATAAATTAATTAGATTAGCAGTAGAAATTAAATCGTTCCAGCTAAGTTTGTAGGTATTTTTTATCGGTTAATAAACATTTTAACGGATAAATACAAAATTGCAGCCTCCCTCTTCCATAGCGACTCTTCAAAATTTTGTATCGTTTACTTAAAAATAAGCGAACAATTTGCACAAATAAAATTTCTCTGGGTAACACTAAAAGAAAGAGGATAGGCGTTTATATAAAAAAAATCCAGGCGCCTTGCTCCGTCTACACAACTACAGAGATTTGCTACAGTGTTGTCGCTTGTCAAAATGTCTCGTAAATGCCACTCTCGTATCTCAATGGATTGGGAGATAGCGAAAGAATAGATCGAATTTTCGTTTTATTGCTTTTTTTTACTAATGTCGTTGGGATTATCGACTGTATGTGATAATTCTTTTTTTTCTACTAGCCGAAATAAAACAAACTATTTCTTTGTCTTGAACTCAAATTTTTTCTATTCGTATAAGAGGCAAGCCAACAAACAATAATTGGGCAGATAATAGTGAAATGATTCTTAATAAACAAAGTATAATAAAAATAATACTCAAATTCGATACCGAATAATTAGTTTGTTCAATCATTTTTAATACAAGTATCATGTTCTTTGTCCATAGGGGAAAAAAATCAATAAGTATTTCTTACCATCAGTTTAAATTATAATTGAATCTATTAGTGAAACCTACTATAGAATAATTTAAATTAAAAAAACAGAATAATTTGAATGAAGAATCTGAACACATGATACATTTTTACCGATATACTATTCACAAAACTCATACTACAAACTTAAATACACAACGTAAATGACATCAATGGAGAACCCCACTGCCAAGGCTAGTCGGGACGTCACAGCCGGAAGGAAAAAAATCAACATCTGGACGTAATATAAAAGGGCACATTAAGAGAACTTAAAAAATTGGCTACTTTATCTGTATTAATACTGGTTTTTTATTCAACTCAGTTCTTACAAATTGCACAAACTACCCTCCTAAAGTCCGAACTTTGGTTCATTTCCTGTCGTCACAGTTTCTTTCAATCTTTTATATGTTTTATTTTAATCATAAAAAAAAGTATTTAGCCCTAAACATATACAAATACCTCAACAAGCGGAGGAAAAATTGAATCTAAGAATGATCCTAAAAGTCAGCCCATGAAAGATTTTAATTAGAAAAATATCCATTACTTACAATCAGAATTTGATCTTTCTTTGTTCGACAGCGGGGTTATTTTAATTGACGAAAATATAGGGTCCAGAACAGTTTGGATTGGTTTGGAAAAACGAGGAGGTCGAAAAATTGGCCAACAAAATTTCAATCAATACACCAATAGGACCTGAACCCTTTTGTAGCACACCCAAATCGGCAAAAACATACATCAATCCGACAATTTGTTAATATAGCAATAGTTAATAGCAGGATATACAATACTCCGTTCCATGGCAGTATTTTCCAGGACAGAATCATGCTTAAACGTTTATTAAAGGAACTACTAAACCTACGTCGTGTTAGGACTAGATGATAGTACTGGGTACTGCAGATTTCAGAGGCATATGTACACACTTGAAGCAGCAGAAACAAAGCTGTGTAATTATTGCCAGGAAGAAGAAACACCTAAACATGTAATTTGTTGGTGATAAAGCAAGCTAAGAGGAAAAGCGAAGTTCTGAAGGATACACACCGAAGCTCTCAAAAAAGCTGTTGGATCTAATAAAAAGCTTGAAGCTTAACGAAGAGTTCTAGATATAAGATAATAATGGAGCCTACACAATAGACCATTATTGGGCGAGGTGCTAGATTGAAGAGGCTCCTAAGTAACCTAAATCGGACCTAAGTTTTTCGCTCATATTTGTAAAAGAAGTTCAGCAGATTCTAACTATTTCGAGATGTTTTGGATTGAGCTGTGTTTGGATTAGAAAAACGTTTCATTGGCTTTATAACGTCTACAATGCAGAAGCAAGGCGTAAAACAGGTCTGGAGACACACAGAAGGAGGAAGAATAAAATAATCTGAGGGGGGTCAGCGGCCGTAATGGAGGCGTTGACACGGCGCTAATCACTGTAAGGTAAAGGTCCCGGGTTCAAATCCAGCGGCCCTGCATTCGAACCCGATATACAAATGGACTTTTTTTCAAAAACACCGGTACCCTGAGGGTTTATACGACCTCTGATATTGCAACCCCTCGTAAAAAAAGAAGAAAAAATAAAATAATCTGGAGGTTTTCAAAAACAGGACAAAAGGGGGGATAAGTAATCTCGCCATGTTCAATTTTTACTAATAATTTTGATTATTCACATACATACACAACACTGAAGATGTCGGGAAGAGGAAACATATCTGATAGAACAAAACGTACGTAAAGGACCAAATTACAGGATCAATTCACAGAGCTTCAGATCAAATTGCACCAAAAAATCTGTTGTATAGTTTGCAGAAAAATCCACCAATCGGAAACATTTATTTCCACAAAATTCACTCCACTTGTTCATTATTGAAATTAGTCCTTTTATTTCAAGCCAACTTTACAATTTTTCGTCAAAGTGAGAACAGTTCGTAGCTTTCCCTCCTCAGAAAACCTAAGCATTGTGTGTTTCAATTTTAATTTACTTTCGACACAATTTGCGGCCAAGGCTATGGACAAAATGATAACCAACTATTATTAAGATTAAAAGACAATCAAATTGCTTCTCCTAATCAAATGTTCCCAGACAATGTCGATAATGAGGATATGATAATATGTAAAATAATTGAACCAGAAAAATTCACTAGTTCGTATTTCAACCTTCGATCTAACGTCTCGTGTGATCCTCGTAGAAATTAGAACATCAATTCGTTAACAACTTATCTTTGTTATTGTAGAACTACTTGAATACCTACATATTTCCATTTCCTATATATGAGGACAGATAATTTTAATTAATATGTTTTAACACCAGATTTAAAATAATGTGGTAAAGTTATAATACAATTGATGTCCATAGATAATCATTAATATCATTGTATTAACAATATTAGGAATGTGTACCAGGGATAGAAAACATTAGATTAGAAACATTACATTAGAAATGTAATAAATTGCGTGGTTTATCCGTGTAGTCTGAGAGGATGAACCTTTATTCTGGTCGTGTCAAGACTCACTGATGATTGCACAACACCGAAAGCTGTCGACCAGTGTTCTGGGGATTGGCAAATCAGGATGGCCAAACTTTTCAATTTTCGATATTTTTCTATCAAAGTTTGAAGGTTTTCCCTGTTATTCACGTTGAACTGGAGATATTTGGCTCTCTCATTTTTATTCAAGCGTTGGATATTTTCATAGTTTATCTATACGAAAAATGGAAAATTGTTAACTTACTACGTCTTCACATAATACGGCACATTATATTGATAATCAAGAAGAATTTTCTGTCCCAAATGTGAGATTATCGTTGAGAAAAGTATTAAAAGCTCACTTAAGTAAGATCTAAGCCTTTGGACGTATTTTTTGTTTACAGCAAAGGGCATCGACAAATTGGATGATTTGAATGATTCTAGGCCAATATTACCAACCTTTTCAGACTAACTTGTGTTATCTTTTAAGTTTATTTATACTGATTGTACCTAGGTACGACTGGACTCACTTTCTTCTATTGTCCTAACTCGTTCTCGTCCTCATACAAACAATGCGATGTAAGATCGTGAACGTATGTTCCCCGAGTGTACGGACAATGAAATCCTGATGAGCTGAGGGGAGCAAAAATGTAATAAATTGCGTGGTTTATCCGTGTAGTCTGAGAGGATGAACCTTTATTCTGGTCGTGTCAAGACTCACTGATGATTGCCCAACACCGAAAGGTGTCGACCAGAGTTCTGGGGATTGGCAAATCAGGATGGCCAAACTAAAGGTTCATCGCCTCTCATACTTCTACGAAACGTTTAAAAATGTATATTCTCTTGACCGATGCGCTGGTTACAACCAATACCATCTGGACTGAGATCCTAAGAAGCAGAAGGGAATAAAAATATAATTGATGGTTAGAGTTATCTGTTCAGTCTGAGGGATGGTGAACTTGTGATTGGGTTGTTGACAGGACACACTGAAGATGGCGAACTGTCAGAGCAGGAAGAACTAAACTAAACTAAAAGCTCACCGCCTCTCAGCCTCTAAAAATTTATATGTTTGCTGATGCCGTTGGTTCAGCACAGATACGCGAATGGAAAGCTATGCATGCTAATCTACAAACAAATATAACATGTATTCATTCACTAGACCTGATATTAACTATGAAGAAAAAATCAATAATAAATTAATTTGTTTAATTTTTTTCCAGGACTGGGGATCAATTGGACGGTGAGGAAATGGAACCCAATTCCTTGATCAACCACCTCCAAGCAATGACTGGGGAAACGCTCCTCGAAAAAGAGAGGCGGCTTTCGGAGATGATCGTACAACTTCAGATGGTCCGGGACCAGCTTCTATCTCAGCAGGAGCAGCAGAACAAGGTCAGTACCAAATTCGAAACGTTACTCGATTTGGGACGTTTCGTAACCGGCATCGTTTCCATTTATCCGGCCCCCATTTATTTGTGTTGCGTGTTATAAGGTGTCCCGTGAATAAAGAGAGAGTGGTATATTTGTTTCGGTCGTGGCCCCAAGAAAAGGGGATCGTGCTACACGACAAAACACTCTTCCCTGACTAGGCATATTTCATTCAGACCTTTATCTGTACACAATTTTTCATATTGTTCCAAGAATAGTAAATACCCTTTGGTAAATTTGGCCGCCTGTCGGTACGTATTAACCAGAGGTCTCATATTTTCGATATACCCCATTGGGACGTGTCTTATTATCAGGAGGGTGTAATCGGTAGGGGGCGACGGCCACCCCAATTTAGAAGCCAAAGACCCTCGACGATTGTCATAGGGAACAATCAAATTTATTAAGAATATACGTAATGGTGCTATAACTTAATATTTCCCCTCCCCGTTACTTTTACATTCGTTATCAAAACGATTTTTAACATTTTCGTTTAATAAAAACATTACACCAAGTCAGCAGATTTCTTCAACTTCAGAACGTTTTTCAATTGTCTATATTCGGCTAGTATATTGTTCAATAAATTATTCTTGATGAACTGTATTTTTTATAAATACTAAAAATACAAAACTACTAGCGTAATTATTTATTATTATTAATATTGTCAGAAATTTGATCTTTCTGAACTCTGTGTTCCCCCTATTCTCGCTGTTTATTTCTCTTTCTCTCTATGCAATACACGCTCTAAGTTTGATTACTTAATAAACTCAACCAAATTACACATGCATTGTTTAATTATTATTAAAGGAAGTCTCGTCAGTCATCCAAAGTTGTTTTGATCTTGATCCTTTTTTTCACTATTTTTCGTTTTCTAGAGTTAAGAAATAAGGTTTGGTTAAACATAGATAGAAAACAAAGCGATGAGAATATAAACCTATGATTATAAGTTGGCGATTAAGCAGGGGAAAAGACTTCATCCGCTGTCAATGAGGATCAATTTAATGTAATAAATGGCATGTTCTGTTACTCATTATGGTAAAATGACAAGGAAAGCGCGAGAAAAAACTCGACCATTCATTTCAAGACCGAAAAATGTTTTTTGTCCTCAGAGGAGATAGAGATTTCTGTATGATCTCGTTGGTTCATCGATCCTGCCATATAGTAGAATTTTTTGTCTAGTTGAATAAAATCCTGTTTTGATGTATTTCAGAGTCTGACATCTTTGCGAGACAGAATTTAACAGTTATTTTCCTCACTCCCGACGACTAGATTGATTATGATTTGTTCTGCTCGCGGCTAAGAAAAAACTGTTGGTCTTAAAAGGGTAGCGACCGTTTTTCGAACTGGGTCGTATTTCTTTATTTTTAACTGTATTTCTATTCGATGCATTTTAATTTCCATATGCATTTATTTATCTAGAGAGAGAGTGAGTGAGAGAGAGTGAGAGAGAGATCAAGTAGCCTGTAGAGTCTGTTTAAGCATTAAACTTTTAAATTTTACTGTATTTCAGTTTTCAAGGTTGGAGGTACAAAGAGAAGCCGAAAAAGTTGCCAGTTTGCGGTACCATTTTTTCAAAATGTATTTGTTCCATTATAACCAATATTTTCGCGTTGTTGTATTTGTATTCTTCAAAATCGTAGATGATAGGCTTTCAAAAATTAGGAATCGTTTATTTTTGGCAACAACCTAAATTTGTGACTAATTTTTACACCATTTCTTTATCAAAAAAATTTCATTGCTCCTAGTATGCTATGATATAGTAGATAAAGTGTTTTTAAAAATATTAAATTGCTAATTTTTTACGACAATCTAAAATTGTGACAAAACTGTACACCTTTTATTCGTAGAAAAGAAATTTATTTCTCCTCTCCTGGGTATTTTTGTAATAATTGCTAGCAATGATTGTTTGCCTCTCATTGCTCTTCAAACTAAAACAAGAATCTTTTTAATATGGTAAAGGGGTTTGGAGAAAAGTGTACCGAATTGTGAAAAAATACTTTTCTGCAGAAGTGATTTTCTGATTGAACATTTTTTACAATTATTTTCGGTTACTCTATTTCAGCTAGACGGCTTATATTTTCGATAAGTATTTCCTTTTCAAAAACGCATGTAGTTTCTTTTTAAGTATCAGATTTTAAAATTTGACGTATCTGAGTAATTTTTTAAGGTCATATAGTTGTTCAAAGCGAAGCGACAAATTAGCCATGTTCGGTACCATTTTCTCATAATCTGTTGGTCTATTACAACCAATTTTTTGTATTGTTGTATTTGTCTTACTATCCTACGAAATGCTATATAATAGCTTACTAAAAATGGTTAATCATTATTTTTTTGTGACAACCTAAAATTGGGACAATATTTCACGCTTTTTTGACGAGTTCATCATCCCTAAAACCTTGATTCGCAACTTTCAAAATATTATTGAAGTACTTCTAATGCTCAGAATTCCGTGGGACCTGCCTCATTCTGCGCAGACAAGGTTTTGGTTTAATATAAGTAAATTGCATATTTCATTTTAAAAAATCACTACTCTTTTAATCGTTCTATCTTTCCTAAATTCCGGTCTTGTGATTCTACCTCTAACTCTCAAAACTGTATCAAGTGCAGGTCAAAACTAGTTTGAAAATGTAGATAGGTAAGTTATTACATCGTTTTAGATGTAGATGGGTAGAATAGTTTTGCTTTATTCTTTTTTAATCGAACCAATATAGTTCTTTTTTTATAAAAAATACTTTATACAGAATAAATTTTTTTTGTTATAATGTAACACGTGATTTTAATTCTGAGATTATTCAAGAACAGAAATTTTTAGAGAAAGTTCAAAATAAACTTATTGAAATCCTTCATGTTCGATTTTCTTTCCTTTCACCCTCAGAACTATTTTTTTCTCTCTATAATCTTCCAGCTCTAGCTGTTTTTTGATCTATTATTTCTTTACAATATAATCAACGGGCGACTAAAGTGTGCTGACCTAATTTCATGTGCCACTTTCAATGTCGTACCTTTTGTAAAACAAACTACATATTTTATTCGCCAATAAATAGAATAACGAGAGCAGGAAATGAGATATATCCAAAATTTTGATTTTTTTCATCTAAATTTTAATACATTTAACGTAAATTAAAGGCCATAATTTTAGAGAGATTGTTTTCAAATAAATATAGCTGTATTATATAATTATATAATTATTCTATTATACCAAATATATTATTACATAAATATAGTTTATTGTTTGTTATTATTAATGTTTGTTGTTGTTTTGTTCTTTTTATTTTATTAATTTTGTTTATCTGCTACGTAAATTGTTTATAATTTCGTGATGTATATTCTTTGTAAAAGGATCATTGATCTATATGTACATATAAATAAATAAATAAAACATTTCTTATTTATTGGGTGTTTTTTTAAATAATGGTTGGCTACGCTTGTTTGCCTATTGATTGTTCGACTTCTTGAAACAAGAATCGTTTCAATGTAATAATTTTCAGAAAAGTGTACCGAAACATGAAAAAAATACGTTTTTGGAGAAGCTAATGTCCGATCGATCACATATTTTGCCCGTTGCTGCCCGATTTACGCCATAACGTTTTTATTGTTTTAGTTTGGAAGGCAGTTATTATCACAAAATAATAAAAGACAAAATTCGACAAACAACGGAAGGTATGACTTCAAGTTCATCAAGACACCCCCTGAGCAGTTGATTCACAAATTTCAAAAAAATATTTGAATTAGTTGTAAAGCTCCTAACCTAACTTGACCGATTTCATTTTGTGCGAAAACCGTAATTATCACTCAAATGACGAACGTGTCTAAATGCTTTCAATTTTTTCAACTATTTTCCGACACTTCTTCAAAGAAAATTAACTCCTCCGCATATATATTCATTTCTTGTATAATAAAAAAGAACAAAATCAAATTTTTCACCAAGTTAATTATACTTGTTTTAATTATTCGATCTTGCGCTAGAGCTTCAATGTTAATTACATACGTATGTTGTAACTGGTATGTATGCATTGGTGTGCTGGCTAGAATGTGTCATGAAATTTAGACGGCAAGTCAATCTAGTCGGCAGAGTTGAAAAACAGCTTAGAAGGTTTTGTTGATTGTAAGTGTTCGTTGATAATCATACTAATTAAGTGCATTTTTTACGGGCTTTGAAAATGCAGAGGTCGTATCAACCCCCATGGTGCCCGGTGCTTAAAAAAAATTGTACGTCTCGGGACATTTATCTTTTATTTATTATATTATAATGAAGTGGAATAAACAATCTAATTAGGGGAGTTAGGAGAATTTTGTTACTTCGTGATAAGGTGTATTAAAACATAACATTAGTATTAATAATGTGAAATTATTAATATTTTATTAAAGAGGGTGCTAGAATGTACCGTGAGATCGAGAAGGCATGTCGATCTATAGATGGCACCGGTGAAAAACGACAAAAGGTTTTGTTAGTTAGTGACACGGTGTGTTAAACTATAATATTAGTATTAGTTGAAAATATTCATTAATATTTTATAGTGAAGTTTAATAATCTTATTAACGGGGTACTAGAATGTGCCTTGAGATCTAGAAGGCGTCGTTCTAGAGGGCATTGATAAGAGTATTTATATGGTTTTGTTAGTTAATGACATAGTGTATTAAGCTATGATTAATGTATTAATTAACGCCAAAAATATATCCCAAATACTTTATTCTGTTTTTTCAGGAAACACCATAAGTCCTATCAAATTCTGTTCCTTTAGAAAATGTAAAGGAAAGTCATACAGGATAGCTTAATGTCCATCTATCCAAATGATTTAAAGAAAAAAGATCATAATTTACAACGAATGACAGAATATGAAAGGTAACCAAATAATATATTGACAAAAAGATATAATATGCGTATACCGATTTTCCCAGTTGATAAGTCAGCCGTTTTAATGAAGGAACAATGTTGGGTACATAAACAAAAAATATTAGGCCTAGTAATTTCTGTTTGACAGGCCGAAGCCAGTCGAGCAGAAAAGGCCGATAAGGATGTTGATCAAGCACAGTTTACCTATACGCCAAAGCGACAAAGTTCTCACACTTCGGTTTTAACCGATAATCCAAGTGTCCCGGAAAACACCATAGTATATCATCGTGGGCTGAGGCCTCAACTTTTTAAGTGGACTAAGGCATAAAAAAAGTCTTATCCCTGCTACAGTGTCGCCGACGAGATAATATTTTATAGAAACGCTTGAGGAAGGCAATTTTGTTTTTCGGCCATTAACAAAAAACCAGGGGAGGACGGGCTTTAACAAAGTGAACCTTGTTCACTCTGCCCTTTTTATCTCCGACAATATTAATTAATTTATAAATATTTAAATAAAAAACATTAATGCTTTATGCTTTATATTTTTCGTTTAAAACCACCTCGCCTCCGTTCAGGGAAATTGTTTGAGAGATTTAGTAATCCAATGAAACAAATTATAATTCACAAGCTCATCATCGCATATTTAATTTTGCACAAATGAATACAAGCGAGGGAGGGGAATCGTTTTTGATAGAGTGAGTGAAAAAATGAGTTTAATAAAAAGGCAAAATCTGATTAGTACGAAATGGTTTGACGAATAATAACGTTCCCGTGTTTTCATCTATGTTCCTGCAAATGAATTTTACACAAGGGCAATAATCTGAAGAAAACATTTCCTTCTATTTTCACTATTTTCTATTTGAGGTTTTTCTTTCTGAAGCCAATTTACTAATTTTAAATATTAATCCATTTATAATGCAAATCCCTACCGTCTTATCAACTGCCATTTTAACGCCTGAAAAAACGCGCATGAAAGCAAATACTTCCCAAACGTTGAATCTTCTAATATAATCCCCGACCGATTAGAATTCAGGCTTTATAATTACACTGTTGATAATGATGACGATGATGGATATTAAGAAGTGGGTGCTCCCCAAGCACTACAGCCTTCTGGCTTATCGTAATATTCTAATTCGTTAGTTCAGTGCAATCCGCACGATTCTGTGAAGGAAGATTTTATGTTTGTTTTTGTTATCCCGGGTATAGGTTCAGGGACTTATATGTATATACATGTATTATATCAACATTATAATAAATTCACTAATTTCGTGGTCCGCTTGACCAATTAATATATCACAATTAATTAACGTTTTTAGGTGAGATAAAAAAGTCAATGGTACTAGCGGGATTCGAACCCACGATCTTCGGCTAGATACGCCACTGTTCTACCACTTGAGCTATCGTGACCTCGATCCACTCGGCACCAACTTCCCATCTCAACCGCACCTTTTGAATTTTCCCTCCTTTTTGCAAAATTCAAAAGTGGTAGGCAAAATAGTGTCCGAGTGGATCGAGGTCACGATAACTCAAGTGGTAGAGCAGCGGCGTATCCAGCCGAAGATCGTGGGTTCGAATCCCACTCGTGCCAATGACTTTTTTATCTCAACTAAAAACCTTAATTATTTGTATTATAATAAATGTATATAATATTTAATACATATATATTCAAAATGCAAGTTCAAACTTTGTGCAAGGTTGACAATTGTTAAATAAACTAATCACTACAGAAATTATATAAGATTCTCTTGATCAATTAGAGCTTAATTGATTAATAAAATAATGTGTCAACTTAGGAAGAGATTCCCAGTACAAATGTAGAAACATCCCTACCAAACATCAGAACCGAGCTCCCGATCGGATGTTTATAATTATACCAGTTATTTTGGAATAATTAATAAAATGTTATTGGTAGTTTTCATTCCGAAAGAGGGGGGGGGGGTAAAGCTGACCTCTGGGACAGGCAATGCCAAGTCCTGTTTCTCAAAGCCATCCGCACACCTGTCATCTATTAATACTCGTAGGAAATTAAATTGACAGAGGGGAAGACCTCTTCCTCCCCTCTACCACTCCATCAAACTAACGTTTATATCTTATCTTGGTCACTGAGCACTGAAATACTGGATTAAACCCTGAGGTGTTCTATTCCAGTGCGACTCGACGTATTTCGATCTTCGATTGGGCCTCTGATATAAAGCCTTGTTATACAAGTATATCAATTATTTTTTCATTGACGTTCGTTTAAACAAAATATTGAAAAGTTTTGAATTGATTATTGTTCCTATCTACAACAAAAGAAAAGCTTCTTCTTTTACCTAATTTAAAATTAACATAATTTGTCAATAGATTTGAGAATTTGAAAAAATACCCGCAGAAATCGACTATTATCCTTAAGAGCAGGCAAGACCAAAAGGTTATAGATATTTGAACCTCTGTTTTTTCTGCATCTAGCGGTGTTTCAAAAAAAAAAAAAGAATCCTAGCAGTTCGAAAGAAGCGAATGTAAGAAGTACCAACATTTTGGCCAGTTTCATATTCTTCGCCAAACCCATTTTAGAGGTTCAGAAGAGAATTAATCCAGTTCAATTCGGAGGAAATTTAGGAGACATGAATAAAAATGAAGATATTTTTGGACAAAGAAAAATACGTCAGGGTATTTCTGCATCTAAGTCCTAGTATGCACTGGGATTCTTTAAGTCGACTCTTGGAATCTCCGGAGAGTCTCGGCTGCGTCTAGCCTGAGTACGGGTGCTCCGACTCATTGTTGCGAAGAATCTGGTGTGTTGCGGGCTGGCATTTTCGGACTCTTTTGAATCCCATCCGATGTGGGATTCTTTGACTCAATGTTGCGCAACATTTGCCAGTGCGGACGTGAATCGGAACAAGCGCTCTTGCTTCGTTTGTTTAGTTGATGTTCTAGTGAGTGTTTTCTTGAAGATTTTGATACTGTCTTGTATTAAAGGTATGTTGTGGAGTACCGAGTTGACTTTGCAGTTTATTAAAGATGTCTTCAATTCCCATCGGTGTTTGTGGGATGTATCATTCACGGAATACAGAAATCGGGAATTGAAAAGCCAAACATTGAACGGTTTAACCCAAAAATTCAGTGTTTCCGTCGCCGAAATTGAAAAAAAATGCACACTTTAAAATGACAGTTTTTTAATGCACTTCCGATTGGATGCACTACGTACAATGCAAAAAAGAGCAAGAGAAATTCCTGAGAGCTAGTTCCCCCGTCATTTTCGCAGGCAATGATGAATGTGAACTGAATTTTGCAGTCCTGGACACTGTTCTTTGTCGCGGAGCAGAGTCGGGGCTGCATCGCAACAATGATTCTACGCAGCCCCGGCTCTGCCCCGCAACATGAATCGATTCAAAGAATCTCAGTGCGTACTAGGGTTAATGATGTTTTCAAAAAATAATTCCAGGAATGGATCTATTTTTTACAAATTATTGAAATTTTGCTATCATAGGTTCGGAACAAGCGAATGTAGGGAGTACCAACACTTTATCCATTTTCATATTCTTTTTATTTCTTTTCTTCTCAAAATAATTTTTAAAGTTATTCAGATATCGTGAGATGCGGTCGGGTGTGATGTAGGTTTCAGAGAAACATTTTCTTTATCGTGCCAACGTTTCGATCTTTTATTGAGATCATCTTCAGGGCCTGGGATTTACAAACAATGTTTATATTTAACAAATACATTTAGGATGTGGAAAAGTGAATTTATACAATGCAAAATATATTTTATATTCAAACTAAGTATTTCTACTCACTCAAAGTGTTTGTCTTCTGTGTAATTGTGCCATCCTTGCATTGAGAGTGCCAGTGAGATTTTGCTGTTTTATGTTTATATATGTTTGGTTTTGAAGGGGTGGGGAAGGAAGTCGGTATATAAAATAATTTTTAAATTTATTTTTTATTTTTTATTGATATAAAAAACAATAAAACCAGTTAGTTTTATTTATTGTATATTCAGAATTTTTGGACACCCTTCCAGCTCTATATGAAGACCCACTTTTCAGTTTTCTCATACTTATCTTTAAACACAGTTTTGTTTTTGGTGATTTTCGTCCATTCTTTGGAGTCCTTTTCGCTAATGATTTCCGCCTTTATTATTCACTCCAAGTCCAATTTTTTAAGAGGATTAGAAAAGAATTTATCCGGTTCGAGTCCGAGGAAATCGAGAGCCAGAGAATGTGAAATGAAAGTTGAATATACTTCACGCAAACGGAGCAAACAATAACCACTAAAAAGATTTTAGTGAAGTCCTACCGTGACAATAGATAGTTTACTTGATGTATAAACAGTTAAGTACATGAAGAACGATGATTTCTGAAAAACTTCTGAAAAAAATTAGTTGTGTGGTGAACAAAGTCAACTGCTTAATTAACGTCCTAAATAATATTCCATGCATACATTTTTCATCAATTAAGTTCATTATCTATCTCAACCTGAACAATTTTATTGTAAACTTCATAACAGATTGATTTATATAAGTTAACATACATATTTTACAAAATTTAACATTTGTCTCAGTAAAGTTCTGACGCGGATTACGATGTGAAACTTCCTCTTGTCCAACTCTATCTGGCACATGTTTTTTTTCCTTATGATCTTTGCATATTAGCCATGACGAATTCTTATATATGTTGTTCAAATTGGGGGTTATCGGGAAAAAAGGGCCAGAGGCGACGGTGGGAATCGAACCCACGACCGCGGCGTGAGAGTCTCTCATGCTAACCACTCGGCTACCGCGATCCCCCATGTATATTTTATGATTGATGTTAGCCCAAATGATTATTATAAAATATATTTCCTAGTTTTAATATTTACTTAATGATAAGAATAGCCGGTAAATAGAAAAGTTTTTTTAATGGTAATGGTAACCTGCTTTGCGTTGTGGCAACTTTTAAAGGAAACTCTCCAAATTAACTGAGGCATTAATTTAACAGATCCCTTATCCGGAGGGGGTTGAGACCTCCCTCCCTCGGTGAAAAGCGGGGATGCTCGCCAAATCGAATTTTAATCAGAGTCTGAGTGGGCTTCTGTTATATGACGGGGGGGAGGTAATTGAAATTACAATATGGCACATATACATAGAAGTAATGACGCGTTATTGTGCGACAACAAGTGATCGACTCGCTACAATAGCTGCTAATTTCCAGCCGGGTCCTCCTCTCCTTTCCGTTTCTTACTCAGATTGTGATGATTACTTTACTATTTCTACTATCCGTTCGTATGTCATTAATTTTTTTTTTTAACTGATCTTTTCAAGGTGAAAGATACAAAAAACATAAATAACAGTGGGGGATATTGTTCCATTTTCAACTAGACTGGAAGGATTTTCTTACAATGGCTTTAATTGTCAAAGTGGATTTGTAATGACAAGCGGATGGGCTTTTTTCAATTCGATTATTGTGCCCAAGAAAACAAATCCTTTTTTTTTTAGCAAAAATGCTCACTCATTCTCTCTCTATCTCTCACCAATTATTATTGTAATTACACATGAAGTGTAAGAAAGCTCCGTGAGACCTAGATTTGCATGTTTCAGCTTTTTTTCACCCTCCTTCTCCCTCTCTCTCTCACTTTCTGTCTCTCTCTCTCTCGCTCTCCCTCTCTCTCGCTCTCTCTCTCTCTCTGTCTCTGTCTGTGCGTCTGTCTGTCTGTCTGTCTGCCTGTCTCTCTCTCTCTCTGTCTCTCTCTCTCTCTCTCTCTCTCTCTCTCTCTCTCTCTCTCTCTCNCTCTCTCTCTCTCTCCCTCTCTCCCTCCCTCCCTCCCTCCCTCCCTCTCTCTCTCTCTTTCTCTCTCTCTGTCTATCTATCTATCTATCTCTATCTCTCTCACTCTACCTCTTTTTTTGTTCTTCTCACTTCTCATTCTCTTTCTCTTTATTTGTTTATCTGTCCATATACCGTATATCATCAATACACATCTATCTATCAATCTCTATCTATCTATTATCTATGTACCTACCAATCTGCTTTTTCTCTCTTCTATTTACCTATCTGTAGAGACTTGTACCTGTCTATCTATTTGAAAGACAAATTTAAGTTAGAGGTTATAGGGCAAAATAAACTATAAACCAAGCTTTGTATTTTCAAATTGCCATAAATTCAACTCCGCATTTTGCCCCCTTCAAATAACAAACTGACATTTTGAAGGTTGTGGACCTTGATAAATCCCTCATTTATCAAATTGAGAGCGAGCTCTCCTGTGTTAACTAAATAGAAGGCGGTACCCATTCGCTTGTAAAATTCCTTTGGGGGTTTCTGGCTGAGAGGAAGCCCCTGTAATATGAAACACTAGATGAGCTGGTAATCACGGGAGACAAACACAAGTCCCCTCAAAGGGAATGTTTACTTCGGTTATCATTTGTACAATACCTATAACACTCCCTTTACACATATGCATACTCGCAATATACACTGTTAATTTAATAATTAATTATAGTTTATTATTAGTTATACCTGACTTTTATCTGTGGAATATAATGATTTAAAAAAGAAACAGCAAAATTTGTAGTTTTTTTTCCGAATTAGAATGACTGTTTCAACTGGTTTCTTGTATACAGTGATTGTTCTGTCTGATGTTTACTCAATTAAGTCCTTTTTATGAAGCTATATACAACCATTTACAGCGGAACCGTCTGATATAATATAATTTAAGTTCATTTCAAGTATGTTAAATTAATTAAATATAATATTATTTAATTATATATAATATTGATAAGGTCCGGACCTTTTCTTTATTCTGAATTTTGTGCAGAAAAAAAGGCCGCCAGGTAGAGAGAACAGAATTAATGATATTTCAAACAAGAGAGTGTGTTTTTAGGGGAGGTGGATGGAGATTGAGTTGAAAGGACTGAATATAAGGGAGGGTGCGGTTCGGCGCTATGTAGGAAGAAGGCCCGGCTGTATGAGGATTACAAATAGGGGTAGCATTTTTCATGTGTTTGTAATATCGAAAGGTTGAATTCAGCCAACCGATATATTACCGCTCCCTTTGTGAACAAAAAGAGATGCATATGAAATACATAATAGGACTGGAAGACCGGTTTATTCCCGTATTGGCAGAAACCGAGTCCATGAAACAGGATTCAACTCTCCTACTGTTCCAACCTTAATCCTCCTTCAAAGACTCCCTTAAACGGTTTACCTATTTATCATACCCAAAACCTCTCCTGTTCCTCTGTTCGAGTACTTGTCCGTTTTCAATTTGAACGGGGCTTTATCAAATTAATTTCTGCTTTCAAACGATTTCAGGAGGAACACTCAGTATGCCATTAATTTTCGATAATATTACATCCATTTTGGTGGGTCACGATAACAGTTTAAAGGGATCTTCCTGAATCACTCACAATAAACTGGGTTCTGTAATGTTTTGTTCAAAAATTCCTCTTGTAGTTTACAAGATTTTTCCTCCGCGCATAATCAAGCAAACTGGCTACTTATGGTGTCAACGTCCTAGTGTTGTTTGTAAGTTGTCAATATATCTTACGTGTGTATTTTTACTAGTGACATAACATCTAATAGATCCGCTATGAAACTTTTTTCTGTCATATTTACCCTTTTTAATTTTAAATTAACCCTTTTTTAAGCAATAAGAAACTTCTTTTTAGTCGATGTTATTTGGAGGAAATTGTTGCAAAGTTTTTCTTCTGCACCAAATTATTAATTTTACTATCAATTAAAATTATAAAAAATATATTGCTTCTTGATTAAAAAATTTGGAGAAGATTTCGGGTTTTTTTCGAAAAACCATGTTTACAAATAGTTTTGTTGCGAATAGCGTTCTCCAAATTAAAAATATTGAATTCACGGTCAAATCTCCTTTCAAAAATATCCAATGATGAGTATTTTGTTATTTGAAATATTTTTTTAATATTTATTTGTATCCTGTACATGAATTATTTATAAGCCGTACAAATTAGTTTAATAGTACTAAGTACAAAACGCCAACACTACGGCTAGTACTGCATTGGGAGGACACGTGTTGTAAGAAGCCAGCTTGGTAGTTGTCCAAATCTTCTGTTTAGTTCATGTCGTTTGAGTCTTGTGTGAAAATTCCACGTCTGTCTGCTGTCTAGGTATAGTAAGGTTACTTGTGTTAATGTATGTAGTTCTTTGTTGTTAACGCACAGACGTGAGCAAGGCTGTTTGTTTACTGTGAACATAATTTTGGTGCATTTGTCCTCGTTCAGCTTCATTTTTCAAGTTTTGAATCAACAGTGTAAATTGTAAATAGGATGGGACCAAGAGTGTTCCTTTGTGGTACGCCGGCCTGGATCGGTCTGATTTCGGATTTTAGGATTTGGAAATAATGAGTGGGCAGAAACTGCTTTAGTTTGAAAAGAACTCTTGGGTGCCAAACCCTGTCCATAGCTTCGTATATGTCTAAGAATGCACCCAAGCTGTACTCTTTGTTCTTTAAAGCAGAAGAAATAGTGTCTACAACCCTGAAACATTGTTGAATCGTGGGATGACGAGGAAACCAAACTGGTGTGAACTGTGAACATTGCGTACACCTAGGATGAGTACTCACGTAAGGAGTCTTCCAAGGACGTTGGTCATTGCAAGGAGAATGCTGATAACTCTGTAAAAGGATATGTGGCTTGGAGGTTTGTAGGGTATAGGAATGAGAGTATTTCCATAGTAGGGGAAAGTGAGAAATTCGTAGGATGGGTTTTGTCTTAGTTGCTGTTCATGTTGTATGTTGTTTATATCAGGATGAGGAGTAAAGGTGTGTTCAAAATGGGTTTTCGAAAAGGTTGGTCATGTTCCATCGTTCCTGGCCAAGGACCCATTGGTAGGGGTAATTTGATAGGGGTTTGAAATAGTTAAGTCCCTATTCTTATCCCGCTATCCTAGAGAGTTAGATCAAATCTTTTGGGCTTATGAAAAACTAGACAAAAAATAAAGTTTTCATCTCTCTGAATTTTCCCCAAAAAACCTCCAATAAAAAACTAAAAAAGGGGTAGAAGAGAAAGTAAACTTACGATGAATATAGTGTGTGTGTGTGTGTGTGTGTGTGTGTGTGTGTGTGGTGATTAGTGACCGTTAATCGATAATTATTCAGAAATCGTGAGATGCGGTCTGATGTGATATAGGTTTCAGAAAAACATTTTCTTTATCGTGCCAACGTTTCGATCTTTATTGAGATCATCTTCAGGATTTACAAATATTGTTTACATTTAACAAATACATTTAGGATGTGAAAAACTGAATTTATACGATGCAAAATATATATATATATATTATATTCAATCAAAGTATTTCTACTCACTCAAAGTGTTTGTCTTCTGTGTAATTGTGCCATTCTTGCGTGTCGTGTTGAGAGTGTCAGTGAGATATTACTGTTTTATGTTTACATATGTTGGATTTTGAAGGGGTGGGGAAGGAACACCCACCATTTTGAACACCAACATAATTTCGACTTCAAAAATCCAATAATAATAATTGTATATAGGTTTTACCAGTCAATTTTGTTAACTTAAAATCGATCTTTTTAATTTCAAATTAACCATTTTTAACTTCAAAATTCTTTATTTTAATATTTAATTGTGTTCAATTTTTATACGGTCTTACCGCTAAAGCACTTCTTAAGAGCCCAATTAAATTATATTTTAACAAATATTGCAAATATACTGGATTTTTGTTCATATTTCTTATATTGAAAATATACAGGAATTTTGTTCATATTCTCTTCTCCAAAGTTTTTTTATTGCTTGAAATTGATAGTTTGAAATTAAAAAGAGTTAATTTGAAGTTAAAAAAAGTTAATTAAGCGGAAAAAAGCAATGTGATGAAATTCACTAATAAATACTCCGAGGAGACGAAACAGTTCACATTTCAACCTTTCATCATATTTCTTTTCTTTATTATGTGTGTATTTTATGAATGAATGTGATAATGAAGTCATGACCAATGACTCTTAAACCTGTCTGTTTTCCCATTCTTCCAAAAGCCCGGGGTGCTTTCGATAGAGAAAAACGTAAATTGCTGCCCCCAGATTAATGAGATCTCCCATAAATATTTACAAGTCGTAAAGGGTCGCTCCCACGGCCCTTGTCGAACGTTGGGCCCGTGGGCCAATATATATTGAAAAATTCACAAACAAGCCCCATTTTCGGGAAGAAATCCGAGAACAAATGTGACTGGTCGGTCGGGTGAAACGTCGTTGTCTACTGACCAAATGCCCCTTTTATGCCTCGGGGGACACTTGGTGACGCACGCTGACTCCTAATGTCAATCGGCCGACCATCCCTTCATATCAACCGAACAAGCACGCACACACATACCTAACGGCCCCTCGATCGTAAATACTTCATCTCCTACCGCCTTATTCTCATCTGAATCGCTTCAAATCTCAGAACGTTTCCAAGGGTTTGAAGGAAATCTTGTCGCCTTAAATAGACAGAATTGGCAAATGTGTATCAGCATTCGCTTGTCCATGAGATTCACAGCCGGATAAATCTCACCTCTAGACTTCTTATCAGTATAAACCCACTATCAAATCAATCTTGAGAATTAAAGAATTAAAACAGAAAATGTTCCTATCTCAAGAAAGTATTCGTTATGTTTGGTTCATCCTGTAGACGTAACAATAAGTGTCCAGAGACGAAATTGATCAATCTGCATCCCTGCAGCATCTTATTTATTTACAAGTATTCAAATTTTTTCTGTTCTCTTTTCTTGTTTTATTTGTTCTCTTTCTCTCTCTCTTTCTCTTCTATTATTTTCTTAATTTCTCTCACACCCGGCGTTGAGCCACGTGCTATTGCGTGCGTCGTTTACATGAGAGAGTCGGTAAATCACCCAATCATATTGGCCTCAACAGATCACAGTTCATCACGGGTCGTTGACGATAATTTACCGATTAATGCAGTAGTACAATAGAATTGTTAATTTGTATAATGTTATAATTATTTGTCTTAAGTTTAATTGCGAATTTAGTAATAGAAGGAAAGTTTTCATTAATTTTCGATTGTTATTTTAAACAGAAATTTTATAACAATGGTAATCTACACTTCAAATGGAGATATCCCTGAACCTTTTACAATACATGGGTTCACTTCAACATTGTTAACAAGCGTTTCTCCTAACTATAAAGGGTGAACATATGCTTTCTGGCATGTTGAGTCAGATGATCTGGGCTATAAAGTAACTCATTAACCAGAGATACATTAGTTTCTGTGTGGTTCCAGACCTCCTCCCCCCTGGCCAAAGAGAGCTGCCCCCAAAACAAGATGCCGACTGTGTAAGAGAAAAGATGAGAGTTTATGAAAGGGAGGAACCAAGTATGGAAAGGCGGGATTCTTCTGTCTCGTATGCCCTTTGTAACTGTTCATTTTTCAAATTCGAATGGGCGGGGCCATTGTTATGCCCTCGGAGCCCGTTTTACTTCGACTAAGAAAAGCCCTGATTAAAAACTTTCAACAATAATTATTCTTTTCTTATTTCCCCCTTTAGCTTTAATTTTAAACTGGTGTGATGATTTTGATATTTAAACGAACAGAGCACATTGAAATTTTCAAATCAATGAGCATTATTTGTGTCACTATGTACCGACCATTTTTGTTTTCCATTATGCGAAGTGTTTTATCTGTTTGGAATTCCTTGCAGGGTCGTTTACCAACGGCCAAGTTATACCTGGAATTTCTGGCGTTGAATTTCATCCATTTCGGCCCGGAAAATCCTTGGAAAGGTTGTTCCCACCCTCGTGATATTTTCAATTTCACAATATTTTCAAAGCGATTTCGTTTGATACAACAAAAGATGAAAAACTCATACTTAAAACACAAAAAAAATCATTTATGTGCATTTTCCCCTTGACAAGAAAAGGTTAAATCTAACTTCAGAGAAACTCAAATCTTCATTGTACCCTTGCGAGCAATTATGGCAATAATAAAAGGAAATAAGGTATATACAATAAACGGCGGGAGGGGCCTGGAGTGAATTTTCGGATGTAAGTGATTTAGGGGACTGGAAGTGAAGTTAAGGATGGAAAGGAATAATCAAGTGAAGGATAATAATTCGACTAAAGGATTTAAAGAGGAGGGAACAGGTAAAAAGAGAGGGGAGATTTTTAGTGAATATTCCGCTAATTCAAATCAAGTTTCATTGACCTGGCAACCCCGTCTCCATTCGCTTCTCGGTCCCTTGTCTAAGATAAACGATTTTATTATTTATCTCCCCGATTTTCTATTCTGTCGTAAACTGGTTAGGACTTATTCTTCTTAGTACATAAATTTATAATTTAAAAAATTTCTGCCGTTAGTGTAATATTCAACCAATACAAAAATTTACTTTGTAAGTTCAAGCCAAGATACACCAGGAGACCTGACTGGCAACTTTCAAAAAATTATTTGAACCACTTCTAAAGTTCACAATCTTATTTCGTTTCATTCTGTTCAAAAAGGGTTTTACTTTTACATTTTAAAAAAATTACATGGTGCGAAAACAGTTGTTACTCACTTAAGTCAAAATTTTATTTAGCAGTTATTTTCGGTTTATACTAATTTACACGACTGGATTATTTCTTTCGCTTATTTAAAATAGAAAATTAATGAAAATTTTACGACCTTAATTAACCTGGAAGAATTAATTGTGATTGCTTCCTCTCAACCAGATCCTCCAACTATTTTGCGATCGACGAGGTTGAGTTTCTAAAAGGACTTAATCTAAAATTTATTTAGTCGGCTACAACCGTCTTCTTTATTATCTTCGTATTTTAGGAATTTCTATCTAAAGGGTATGTAAATACATTTTTGGCAAAAATCTAAATTTGGAACATAATTTAACAACTTTTCTTTATATATCAACAATTTACTTTTACACTACTTTCGGTTTTTATTCATTTTTATTTTATGAAACGTTCCCTAATTGTTCGAAAGTTATTATTCTACAAAATGAGTTCCCTAATTGTTTGAAAGTTATTATTCTACAAAATGAAATATTAATGAAGAAATTTTGAACTTGATCTGCTAAAACACACAACTGTTTAGTGGGGTCGTGAAAGTTTTTTAGAGGAACAGCTTGTTTTTTAGGGGAATCTCGGGAATACCTTTAGCATATTTTTTGTTTAGCTTTTCTTGTTGGTTTATGCTAAATATGCCTTATGGGCTACTTTCTTTGGGCTTATTTAAAAAATAAAGCTTATGAAAATTAACGTAAAAAACGTGGAGGAAATAACATTTGCGACTGCTTGGTCTTACCTAGATACTCAAAATTATTCTGTGACCTCGGAGAGATAAATTTAACATGAGCAGGTTACTGTTAACTTAACTACCAAAATTATTTCTAAATGTCAAAATACATTCTTTTAAAATTGTTTTTAAGCTATAAGTTGACACCCAGTGTTGCTGGGTAGTTGGCATAATTGAAAGGTTGAAGGGACTGATGTTCCAGACAGATTTACATGCTGTGACGACTCGATTAAATTAAATTTATTCCATTTATAAGATAGATTTTTTTTTAAAGTTAATCCCATTATCAAACCTGTATGAAAATGCCTAAAACATAAATATGATGTATATAATAATTCCTTGGCTTATTTCAAATTGTTGAATGGCAAAGAATGCTAAACCATCAAGACAAAGGGTTAAATTTTAAGCCTTTTCTTGGATTTTATCCACATAGTCTGGTTGTAAATATTTTATCCTAGCCCATCTTTAAATCGGGGCAGTTAAAATCGCAAAGCTGCAAATTTTTAAGCAAGAAACGTAATTCTTCTGACTTTTAATAAAAGGTCCAAGGGCTTGGTTCAATTCAGTTATATGTCGTAAAACTTTGTATAGTTATTGTAAATAAATTTTATCAGTCTCATTCTCCACACATACGAATCTGCTATAATTTGGTCCTCAGATAAATAATAAATAAAAAGTTAAAAAAGAGACATTCGGAGTACTTTTTTTTAAAATTAACATTATTGGATTTTAGCATGTTCTACAATGTAAAGTTGATCTTTTAATGTAACAATAGTGAAGAGTAGGATGGGCTTGGAGAAGGAGGTAGGCCGTCCGGCTTGGAGAGGCAGAATGTATGACAATGGACAAAAGGTGGGGAATAAAGGAGAAAGGAATGTAAAATGGCGATTTACCTGTGCCAGTCGGGCCAATCCGGTGAAGGCATTGTTCTCGTCCAATGAGAGCTACACCCCCGCCCCCGGCCGATTCCAACTCAGCCGACTCCTCCCCACATACCTACCTGATAAAACCCATTGTCAAACAACAACCCCTTCTTCACGGCCTCTTCCCCTTTCTCCGATCCCTTTCACCACGAATTGTCTCGGCGGATCCCTTTCTCCGTTATTGGTCGTTAAGGACAGATAGTTCGGCCGTACCTTGATCGTTTAGACTGTTTTTTTTGTTTGTTTTTTTTAGTAAATCATATAGCCAAATGACAATCAATACTGAACTTTTAAAAAGACTAAAGACAAAATCTAAGCTATTTGGTGATAACTTCGCAGCCTGAGAGAGGTAGAACAGTAAAAAAATAATTTAATTTATTCGTTGTTATACGTACAGAATATATACACATTCAGCAAATAAGATAGTACTAGCAGCGCGCGCGCGCGCGTGTGTGTGTGTGTGTGTGTGTGTGTGTGTGTGCAGATCTATGAGACCTGAATGCAGTTGGAGAAACCAGCAAGTGTTGTCAATCGGCGGAGGTTTGAGTGTATTGAGTGGATATTGGGGAAGCGTGTTCGAATCAGATCCTTCACGAATGGAATTTTAAAGTATTTATGGAACATTTGATTGGTGACGTAGAAGGGAGTGCTGAGGATAAGGTGGACTTTGGATTGAAAGGCTTGATGATGGAAGATGTTGACTCCGTAAGTCCAAATAAATGAGTGTTTTGTAAACGGTTAGTTTATTATGCTTAGAGTTGATTTTGGTCCTAGAAGGTGTCTGAATAGAACATAACTTTTATTAAGTTCTTGTCGTTTTATTTTGTATGTGAGTTCGATGTCTGCTATCTAATAATCTAACCTTGCTGTTTGTGTGCTTCTGTGGTTGCGATAGGATTGGAGTGTGAATATAAGATTGAGGAGTCGTCAAAAAATCTAAATGGTAAATCAGATCAAATAACGCCAAAACTGAGGCAATTCTATTTGCGAAGGCACTACTATAAATGGCCATATCAACTACAACTACATGGGCGAAAACTGTAAAGTACTTCTAGTGCACTAATGCATATTTTCATTTTTTTATTTATTTGTAACAATATATTGTACTAGACTTTATATTTATTTTTTTACACTTAAACGTGCAAATGCCCAAAAAACGATATATAGTACAAGTTTTTAATTTATTTTTATTTAAATAAACAAATTCCAAGTATATATATTGTACAAGAATTTGTACAATATAAATTGTACAAGAATTTATATATATATTGTAAAAAGAATTTTTTATTTATTTTTGTATCTGGCAAATGCCCAAAAACAACATTATTGTACAGAACTTTTTGTTTTACTTTTTAGTTAAACGGGTAAATACACAAAAACAATATATTATACAAGAGTTTTTTATTTAAACGAACAAATGCAAAAAAAATATGTTGTACAAGAGTTTTGTTTTATTTATTTTTGTAACTGGCAAATGCCCAAAAACAATATTATTGTACAACCCTTTTTTATTTAATTGTTTTAACGGGTATTTACCCAAAAATGATTTTTTTATTTATTTCTTTACGGACAAATGCCCAAAAACAGTATTATTGTACAAGACTGTTTTGTAAACGAGCAAGTGCCCAAAAAATAATTTATTGCACAAGCCTATTTTTATTTAATTTTTTAAACAGGTATTTACACAAAAAAATATCTTCACAACACTTTTCTTATTTATTTTTGTAACTTTTTCAAATGCAAAATANTATATATATATTGTTCAAGTCTTTTTTATTGTAACTGCAAAATGCCCAAAAAACAATATATTGTACAATACTTATAGTAAACGAGCAAATGCCCAAAAAATAATTTAGGCACAAGCTTTTTTTTAAGATAAGCCACAAGCCTTTTGTTTAAACGAGGATTTAACCAAAAAACAATATCTTGTACAAAACTTTTTTTATTTATTGTTTTAACGGGCAAATGCCCAAAAACAATATGTTATACCCTTTTTTTAGTTTATTTTTTATTTACATTGGTAAACACCCAAAAACAATGTATTTCACAAGACATTTTTAACGGTCAAATGCCCAAAAAACAATATATTGTACAAGACTTTTTTTAACAGGCAAATGCCGAAAAAACAATATATTGTGTACAAGGCTGTTTTTTTATTTTTTTATTTGAATGGATAAAGACCAAAAACAATATATTGCATATAACTTTTTTAACGGGCAAATGTCCAAAAAACAATATATTGTACACGATTTTTTTTTTTTTTTTTTTTTCATTTAAACGGGCAAATGCCCAAAGAACAGTTAGTTATATTGTACAAGGCTGTTTTTATTTATTTTTTATTTTCACGGGCAAGTGCCCAAAATACAATATGTTGAACCGGACTTTTTTTAACGGACAAATGCCCAAAAACAATATATTGTACAAGACTTTATTATTTTTTAATTTAAACAGGTAGATATTCAAAAACAATATATTGCACAAGATCTTTTTTAACGGACAAATGCCCAAAAACAACATATTGTAAAAAACGTTTTTTCATATATTAAATATAAAACATGACTTGAAACTTGTAGTGGGGAAAAACGGCCAGCGTTCTTCATTTAATGAGATTATTAATAAATTTGTTAACCATAGTTAGTAATAAATAATTCTTTAACAGCAATTGATACCTAATGACTTGCGAAATTTAACAATAAGATATAATTAATAAATATCAGGAAATATTATAAATAATATAAATAAGGAATGTAATTTAATTTTAGTTTAAGCAGTTTAGGATATACAACAGGTACAAGGTATGAGTGACTCTTCCGATTCAGTTTCCAGCCACTTTATGTTTTTGGAATCGGTTCGCTCCGGACAATTCCTGCACCATGTTGGACCAGTAGTGTCGACTTTAAATATCATTTGATCACCGTGTTGATGTTAGGGATGTCTTTGTGGATAGTTTGGTTCAGTAAATACCAGGGAGTATTTATTATAATGATAGTTCTGTGTCCTTAACATTTGTTGATTATGAATGTATTTATTGGCGTGAATGTGTAGTGTTGGATGGCCTTTGGTGGAATATTGAGTACATCGACCCTCAATTAGATTAGTTGTATAATAGATGCCAGGGTAATAGAGTAATTTGAGCCTCTGTGTTAAGGTGAGTACTGAACCACCTTAACTGGGTGAATGTATGTAAATAAAAAATAATTTTTCCTGTTTCCTCTAAAAATCAACAGTGCCACATACTCACTACCGTACTCGAGCATTGCTCTTCTAAGCATGAGAACAAATTTAATCGGTCCTAATTTAAAAAAATCATAAGGAAAAATTTCGGGAAATTTCTGAAAGGCAGAAAACCAGAGAAGAAAAAACTGTTAATTAATGAGGGGGAGACGATCCCATATGGTAAATTAAAAGGGATTTATTACACACCCCTTACAGCAGGGACTTTTTTTAGGACCGAACGGGCCGGACTTGCAAGCACCCCTACGTGCGCCTTGAGTAGAATGAATGATTGAAACAGTGAGTGGTTCGTATAAAAAAGAGGGGGTTGTAAGCGAAGGACACTTATTCGTTTCCTTGTTAGATTTAATTCCACCCCAGCTTTTTCTCTTCAAACAAGCTTAAAGCCACTTCACTTAATATCTGGCCTAAATCGTGTACCACACATTCAGTTAATAGTTCACTACATAGCCATAATTTTAATGATATTATTATAAGGATTCCAACTGAGCAAAAAAAAAAATAAGCTGTAACTTTATAGCAAACCCTTGGACTAGTGATTAAGGGTAGGAAAATTAACTTTCTCGCCAAACAAAATTTGCCGACAGTTTTGCGTTTTTAACTGGCTCACATTTAACAAGATGAGATAGGGGAAATATTTACAACTGGTCTATGTGAATCTGAGAAAGGACACAAAATTTACCCCTTTGTCTTGATGGTTTAGCATCCTTTGCCGTTGAAAAGTTTGAAATAGGTAAGTCAAGGAAATATTCCTATATATATTTGGTTTTAAGCATTTTCATACAGGTTTGATAATATGTTTAACTTTGAAGAAAAAAAAATCTAATAAACGGAATAAATTTAACTTAATCGAGACAGCATGTAATTCTGTCGCAAACATCTGCCCCTTCAACCTTTCAATTATGCAAACCACTCAGCAATACACGGTGGTTAACTTTCTACAGCTTACACACAATTTCATAAAATTTATTTTGAAATTTAAAAATAATTTTGTTAATTAAGGTAAAGTTAAATAAACTGTTAGATTATGTTTTGGCCTTCATTTGTGACGCAATGGCCTGATCATTTTAGAAATTCATTCTTCGCGATGACCAAAGTTATGACCAAGCAGTCGTAAATGTTATTTCTTCCAATTTTTTTACGGACGTGAAAGTAATAAAAACAATTTTTTTTGAACAGGATACAATAGGACCCATGAAATTCCTTGATTTAAAAGTGGTTCAAATAACTTTTTGAAAGTTGCGAATCAAATGTTCTGGTGTATTTTGCCTATATGATGTTTGAAGACTAGTATTTTCTGTATATTCTGTGTCTAAAACCTATCTCCTCAATTAAATTGATTAAAAAACCATTAGCAAAAGTAATGAGAGATTTGACGTAAATCGGGCTAATTCTAAAGGTTCTGTTTGTAAGGGAAAAATTCAAGCTCTATCAGAAAATCACCTGGAAAGTTGTACTTTTTCAGCTTTCACTACAGTTTTCTCCAATATCCTTCATCATATTGAAAAAATGCTTGTTTTATTTTGTAGAATAATAATAGACAGACTATTGCAGCAAGGAATTTGTTTTTAAAAAAGTTCAGGAGAAATAATTTATTTTGTATAAACAAAAGGTGTACAATTTTTAGGTTCTTGCAAAAAATTAAACAAAAAATGATTAGTTGTAATAGAACAAATATATTTTGAGAAAATGGTACTGAAAATTGACTTTTTTTATTCTCTTTGAACAAATAAATAACCTTCAAAAAGTACTGAAATACTGTAAAACTTGGTAGTTCGATGCTTAAGCAATAAAGACTGTCCTGATAAAGAAATGCATATCAAAATTAAAATCTGTCGAGTATAACATAAAGTTAAAAATAAAGAAATAGGAAAAACCAGCTTTTCATCTGAAAAACGGTCCCCCATTTAAACCTTTGTTCATTTAGCGGAGGAAGTTCAGATTTTCGCCATAATCTCCAGTATGACTTCAATTCTAAAACGAATAATAATTATAATCATTTTCAATTACGACTTTTCATTATTCCCGTTTTATAATTGAGTCCTTCGACCGCACGTCTGTTTTCAGTTGACCTCTTTTATTTACGATTGTTAACGAAGGCAAGAATTCTTAGGCAATTAAAAAATTCAAATAATAAAAAGTGAAACTCTTGTGTCGATCCTTGACTATTAAACATTAATTGGAGGATGTGGACAAAAGGAAACCTCGTTCTCCTCTTATCGCCTCTTAATTATTACGGACGCGGCAAATTAGAGTCCTTTATGCTCCCTTTTCAACATGCAGGGTGTACGGCGGTTAGCAAAACCAGATTTTTTCAATTGGTATAATCGATTATTAAGACTGTAAGATTGTTAGAAATGTATATTTTTTATCGATTTAAATATGCCTCTTAGAACCACATACAAACGAGCACTTGCAAGAACTAAGGAATTTTACATTTATTCGTTAAATAGCCACTTACGTTGAACAAGAAAGAAACTAGTTTGTTGTTATACGCCTAAGTCAATATGCTGATTTTTAATATTGCATGTTTGCTGAATTAACTTTTATTTTGCTGATATGGTGATAATGACAATCAACCAACGCCGAACAGGCGTTGATTTTATGGAGATCGTGGATGCGATCTTTTTAACAATGAATTAATACTGTAACTTATTATGCCAAAGTTGGGACATTCAGTAGAAAGAAGACTAGCAACTAGTAGTTTCCTTGGTTAATTTTTGCTTATGGCATATAAATATAATACAATTTACAAGTTTTTTTATCTAGTTTACTAACTAAATAGATTTTTTTGTGGAGGAGTCAGAATTTTCAGGGAGGACGGTGGGAATCCAACCCACTGTGTGGTCTACGAGCCGAGGTCTGACACTAACTTGCTACCGCGGTCTAATTTGCAATAAATATTTGAATACTGAACAGGAAAAGCCGTAAATACTACTATAAAGAAAAAATAAAGTAATTTCTGTTATAAAGGAGGGCTTAACATCCAATTATCCATTGAGTGTCGAGAACAAGGGGTCAGTACCACTTTAAAATCCTTTTTTCTAGTTTAAAGTCAAATAAAGATTTTATGCTGTATGCCAGGATTCGAACCTAGAATCATTAGCGTGGCAAGTATTGCGCGATTTGGACGCACTAACCTCTTATCTTCAATAAATTTGGTGTCCAGGTTAAAGTTGTTTAAAAACCGAATTTTCCGTGTTACTGGAAGCACACTGACTTGCAGGCTTCTTCTACCTCGCTTACCAGGGTGTGACAACTTCATGCTTGTAAAATCTTCCTGTTGTTGGTTTGGGCCGACTCTGGGCGTATGAAAGGCACTCATGGTAGCTCAAACAACCTCAGGGGATGAGCAGTCTCTCCAATTTCAGTAGTATTGGTCTTGATTTAGTAGTAAGTAAAATAAAGTTGTGTGGTAGAGGGCTTGACGTCTACACAGTAACCCGCAGGCCATTATCTCGTTTACCAGGGTGTGACAAGTCCGTGCTTATTAAATCTTCCTGGTGTTGGTTTGGTCGAGGGTATCTAGGGGGTGAGTTTGCGGACAGGCTTGATTCAACATTCAGCTGAGTAACAGTAGGAACGTAAGACCAACTGATCAAAATGATGAAATTGAATTTTCAACAATCCGCAGTCCTTGAAAAAAAATTTACAATTTGTGTAAGTGCATTGATCCAAAGTTTTAACCCAACAAGACGACAATTTACCCAATTTAACTCGAATTCTGTGAAAGATTTACATAATTTTTGTTAATCAAAAGGTTATACATTTTTGTCAAGAACGCCCGTTTGGGGCGGAATAAGGCCTTTCAGGCCGGATTTGAAATTAGCGGAATTATCATGTTAGGGGTTTTCATCAATTACATAAACGTATGCGTGCAAATATTATGGGCCGGCGGGGGATTATTATAAACGCGTATTGAATGAGAGGGGGCCGCCGCCGGTAACGCAGATGTCGCCCTCGCATATCTCTTGTTTCATCATCGCTTTGAGCTTTATACGTGGCCCTCAGTGTACACAAAGGGCTCGCATGTAGCCACAATCGCTCCCGATAGGCTCAGACAAAAGCATTAGCCCTCCAATTGGGAATCCGAAGTAAATTGGGCAGATTTTTGTTTGATCCCCACTTTACGGGCGAATACAAAGTGTATATATTTCTCACCAATTAGAGGGCACACAACGGCCTTTTGAGTAATTACTAAACATACACAAATCCTTTAATCTACTGTTCTGTGTAATAACCGGATGGCTCGCTCGTCCCCTCTCTATATCGGCCCTTTTCAACGTATTGCGAACCAACAGATGAGCTGCAGTTTTCCCTTTTTTCCTATTGTGCCGTCTTTTATTCCTACACCAATTAGAAAAATGGCTGTTTTACCCTTTCTTACATTTATTTTGTTTGGTAAATTAAACAATCATCACTGAAATAACATTATCCAAATATATTGAGCGTGGTTCGTCAATTATTCGGGAACGATAGATTCATTAAAACCGGGTCTAATAATCGAATTGGGACTCACAGGAAGAAGTGCATGGGATAAAATAGTTCTCAACGGGCGCTGTATACCCCTTAATAAACATTTACATCTACATCTACGATAGATACGGCATTCGTCTAAAATTTTGTGGGAGCCGAGTTTTACATGTGACTTGTGACTTTACTTACTACTGAACTTGGAGAAATAATACTATTTATGACCAATAAATAGTACTGAAATTGGAGGGACTGCCCATCCGTTGAGGATCGTTAACGTCTAAACTCACCCCAAGGGGCCTTCGCTCAGTGTCGGCTCAAATCAACAACAGGAAAATTTTCTTGAAGTGACTTGTATCTTTACTGTAGTTACTACTGAAATCGGAACAACAATACTAATCATGACCAACTCTACTAAAATTGGAGGGACTGCCCATCCCTTGAGGATCTTTGAGCCATCAACTGTGCTCTTTGACGCCAAAATCGGGCAAAACAAACGCCAGTTGTTGAAGATTCTACAACCATGGGATGTCACACCGTGGTAAGCGAGGTAGTGGCCTGCGGGTCAATGGGCTACCAGCAATACCCAGCAGGTTGCTGGCGTTAACTCCTCCTCCAAGACCGTACTTTATTTTTTTCCTACTAAAATTAGAGCTGCAGTACTAATCATGACCAAAACTAGGGAAATTGGAGGAACTGTCCATCTCTTGTGGATCTTGGAGCCATCAAGGGTGTTTTTTGACGCCAAGTATCGGGCAAAACCAACTCATTTTACAAACATGGTCTTGTCACACCTTAGTAAGCGAGGTAGTTCCCTGCGGGTCAGAGGGTTTGTGTTATTTTTGTTTAAACACCTTTTCGTGAAAGGTGGAAGTAGTCCGACATATTACTGATGGGTGCGAACCCATTGAAGAGGGCGAATAGCCGAAATTTGGCCAGACGATCAAAACAACAAGGTATATATAAATTCGTTTTTTTTTTAATTTTTACCTGTATTCCAAATTTGTTGAACATACGTGGTTAGTGCGCCCCAGTCGTACAATATTTGACACGCTAGGTAAAGGTTCTAGGTTTGAACTCCGGCGTAACATAAACAATTTTATTGACATTAATTTCGAAAAAATGTTGTTAAGTGTTTATGACCACTCAACCCCGAACCTTTGTTGGAAGTTTATCCCTCCTCTTCCAAACGATCATGCCCAGTTGCGGAGGAGCATTGAACCAACGAAATCTGTGAAAAAGAATTGCGCCAATGACATTCAATGACATATTTCTTTAAAATAGAGTCTACTGCACTAAAGTAAACAACTACGGAAAATATAATCAGCCACAAGACTGGAGTATTTGGTCAACACCCCACTTTCTAGAATCCTACTATCATCATCGAAAACTTGTTCGGCGGTGAAAATTAAAAACACAAACAGCTTGAACGATTTCAGAACGGTAACCGACAAATTTTAAGTTACTAACACAAAAAAAGGGTGGGGCGTCGGTGGACTGTAAGGTAAAAAAGTCCGCGGCACCCCGAGGGTTGATATGACCTCTGTTGTTGCGAGCCATCGTAACTCTATGTTTAAAATAAGTAAAGCTTGCTAATTAAAAACAAACATAATTGAAAAAATAATAATATTTCTTAAAATTGACTTATGCTTATAAATAATAGATAATTTTGACTGTTTATAAGAAGAAAATATTCCATGAATGCAAAGACAGATCTGATAAAAGAGATACAGTACCTATCTGTTTATCCGCGGAATTTTTATTTTCTGATTATAAATGCTCATGACTGCTAATCACAAATATTCCAACTTAATAAGTTTAAATGGTTGATTAAGCATCAGTTTATTCATTTATTTTTAAGTCCCCACCTAGTTAATGATAATAAATCTATTTAAATTATTACTACAATATTATATTATAATATTAATTATTAATTAATATAAAAATTAAAATTATAAAAATATTAAGGTGCTGTCATTGATTTTGCCTGAATCATCGCGCGACGGGATACAAATGTTACGCGAGTGGAAACTGAATTCGCAAAGGAGCTATCATTGACTTTTCACATTCTCGTACTTCCTTAATATGATTGTTGATTAAACTTAATTTGAAATATTAATTAATACATTTAATAATTAATAATATTATTATAATTTATTCAACCGTGTCACTAACTAAGAGAGCCTTCAATTCTCTTTCACCGTTCCTGTCTAGATCGAGAGGCCTTCCAGATCTCACGGCATATTCTGTTGGGTTTTCCAGATATTAATGGAGGTTTTCATGTGTTCTTTCAATTACTCCTCTATATAATAAACTGTTTACGTTTGATGGCTTATTCTTTTGTACGAATGTTAACACTTTTTAATCCTCTTCCAAACAAAAATGTTTGTTTATCTCAGAACGTTTCGTTACTTGGGAATAAGTCAGTTTTTACTAAGATGTCAACGCGAGATTTTCGCGTAATTTCGTTTTACGAGATTAAACTCGGTCGGAACGGTGCCCAAACGTCCAGAAGCATTAATGAAGTCTGGGGCGATGGCAGCGTGAGTGAAAGCGCACCGTTCAGAGATGGTTTTTTCGAGAGGGAGATTTTTGCCTTGAGACAAAGAAGGTCGTGGAAGGATTTCTTCCCTAGATGAATGTTCTGCGAGCTTTGGTCGAAGAAAATCCGAGAACAACTGTTCGAGAACTTGGAGATAATGTTTCAGTTAGCAAATCGACCGTCGTTGACCACTTAAGGCAATAGGAAAGGTGAAACAGCTCGAATGCAGGGATCCTCATGCATTAAACGACCGTAAAAAAATCATCGTTTTGAAGTTTGCGCAACACTTCTTTGCTGAAACAGAAACGAATCTTTTCTAGATAGAATTGTTACTTGTGATGAAAAGTGGATTCTCTCCGATAACATCAGACGTTCTGGACAGGCCCGATAAAGGAGAAGCAGCACCACATTTTCCAAAGCCGTCAACTCATAAAACAAGGTGATGGAGACTCTTTGGATGGCTTCATTTGGGCTGATTTACTGCAGCTTCTCGAATCCTGGCGAAACAATCAATGCCGAAATGTATTGCTCTCAAAGCTCAATGCACCAGATATTGGCATTGTTGAAGCCATCGTTGGTCACCGGAAAATGCTGATTCTGATACACGACAACGCTCGTCCCTATGTCTGACATGAGACAGTTATGAGGTTCTGTCTCACTCTCCCTATTCTCCAGACCTTTCGCCTTCCGACTACCATTTTTTCCAACACCTAGACAACGTTTTACAACATAAAAAACTTATTAATCAGATTTCATTAGAAAATGCGTTTACAGAATTTGCTAATAATAAAGACTCGAAATTTTATTCAGAGGGTATAAAGAAGTTGCCATCACGTTGAGAGAAATATACGTGAGAGTGATGGAGATATTTTTTTTCTATATTAAACTTCATTATAAAATATAAAATAGTACGCTCAAAATTATACAATAGTTTAATATAACGTGTCACTAATTAACAAAGCTTTCTTTTTTCACCAGTGCCGTCTAGATCTCACGACACATTCTAGTATTCTTTTATGTCCGTCCACACGGCTATAATGCAGCAAGCAAGTATCAAAAGAATCGTAAATTATTACTATAAGTAAAAAAGCATAAACCGAAAGACCTGTTTCACGCTCAATGTGCTTTTCATAAAGGGCAAAATTTAACAGTAGCTACAAACGTAAATTTTATTTGAAAAACATAAACATCCTTTGATTGATTTTTAGCACTACGGAAAAACAAAGGATTATTGTCACAAGGGAACTTATAAATAGACAACGTTTAGCTATAAAGGTTAGGTCATAAAATTGATGTTGACCGTTAAAGCGCTCTTTAAACATAATAACGTGTCACAGAAACGGATCTGGCGTTGCCATTCAATGCGCAATAAATCGTTTTAATTCAATCCGAATGTCTTGAAACAGAACGATTATAAATAAACAAGAGGAAAACCTTGTGTATCTTGATACACTGAATAATTCAACAATGGAAATAGGCTTGTTTGCAAAACCAATAATTTTTAATGTATTGCCATGTTTATCTCATTCAAAATTGTATATATAGAAGGCTATTTTGGCTTGATACATGAAAATAGATCAAACTTAACTATTACAAGCTGAACATTTCGACAATATATTTTTTTTAATGTAAAAAAAGTCCTGGATTTAGAAAATAAAAAGTGCGAGAAAATACAAAACAAGCATTTTCAGCGTAATAGCACGATTATATCTGTTGTGTTTGTTGCTTTTATTACTCAATTTTATATGTGTCAAGAACACGGTTGATAGATGGCCATCGGAGGATCTGAATCGTAGAAGAGGGATCCCGAAAGGAGGTTGACACATAGATCCTTTATTTCCTGTCAGCCATGTAGAAAATGGTAGCTCGATATGTTCCACTTAATTGAAGAGTGTGATTCCTTGAATCCGTACAGAGAGCATGTGGAGATCGACCCGATATGAGTATTAGAGAGTGAATGTATTTATAAGCGTGAATGTGTAGTGTGAGAGGGCAGATTATTTATACAGTACGTGTAAAAGGTGATGGAGGAATATCGAATGCTTTACCATATACATATGAGTGAATGTAAATGTATATATGAACATATTTCGGAATGAGGTCTCTAGATTTAAAAACTGTATGCGTTGGGAGCTAATATGACCTAGTTGTCGACAGCCCCTTGAGCCTAACTTCGGCTTTGGGATGGGATAAGAACGAGGTCAATAAAAAATAAAGTAAATTTTTTGGTTTATGAAAATAAATAACGGATGAACCTATTCCATCGTGGCATTTTATTTTACAGAAATTAGACAATTAATATTGATATTATTAATATTTACTTTGAGCCAATATCAGATTACCCATTCGAAACTAATCGCTCATGACACAAATTAAACATTTATTTTACTCAACTGCGTTCGATTAAAAGGCGATCATTTTCAATATATAATTAGTGATAAACTAATAGTTTATTAAAATAAAATACCCATTAGAATTATTGCATAAGATTATTATTAAAAAAGAAAGTCAATCGGTCTTAAGTTTTGTAAGCATTTGCACGGCAAATGCCGGAAGAAAGAAATTCGCTTTCTTTTTGTTAAAAATAGATCTTTTTACAGTCCAATCGCACGGCATCGCTTGCAGGGTAAACAGGAGCTAGGTGATCCATGCAGTCAATGACATCTTTCCTTGCGATTTCATCTTTTATTCGCGTGGCATCGCGTCCCATCGCGCGGAATAGCATTGTATCGCTCGCAGTTTAAACAGGTCGCAAGGAAATCAATCAGTTCGACGATTAATTGTCATGCAGAAGGGCTTACCCTCAATTAACCCGTTGGATGTGGCAGACGAGAGTTCAAACAAACTTTTCAATACCCATATTTCTACAAATTAAAATTCCATGGGCTGTAGCGGGAAACGAACCCAGAACCGCTAGTGTGTCCAATGCGAGCCAGTCAGTCTAAACCACTCACCATGCTTCATTTTAGCTTAATGAATACATAGTTTATGGTTTTTCAACGCTTCAAATAATGGGATTTACTCGCGTTAGATTGGCGAAAAAAATTCATTTAATATAAAAGTTTATATACCTTTCGGCTAAATGCGCTCGGAGTCTAATTTAAAAGACAATCAATAAGCGCTTTTGCCAAAAACGAAAATTCCACTTGAATTTGCCCCCGTGAGGCATTTGTCATTCTTACTCATCCGGCTATTTATTACCGCAGTGGCCGTGACTCGTTTTGACCCAGGCGCATTTCACCTGTTGACCGCCTGTCGGAATAATATTTCACCGGAGTGTCCGCTATTTACGACAACGCTGTCCTAATTCGGGAAACTGGAAAAGTTTGCTAAAACGTAATTTCTAATAGGCAATCCCATTCTGAAACGCATCCCGGCCAGGATTAACCGGTTGTTGTTCAAAGAGTGCAGCGGTCGACCGAGGGACGAACACAAGCCAAATAATATGTAAATAGAGCAAAGGAAATGGAGTTCAATATTGAATCGGAAGAAGGGGGCGATCAGGGCGGAGGGGTGCGGGGTTTATGTAGTGTAGTGAACCTTAAATCCTTTGTAGACCAAGTTCAAAGTCGTTCACTAAGCATACATACGCGAGGATCATTGTTTTTTGTTGGGCCCCACAGGAGTCGTAGTCGGCTCCGCTTTTGTTACAGAGGGTCGACCATTAATGAGTAAACTAATCGGGCGAGCGGGGTGGAGGAAAATGTTTATTGACTTTACTTCAATTGACTTACCGTTTCTTCTTCATCCGCCCGACCCCACGCCTTTTTTCTCTGTTCCTTGTCCCCCTTTTTCCCCTGTTATCTCATTGAGGGTTTCCTTTTTGAATCTTAACGGGATTTTCCTGAAAGCCATTTAAAATGAATGGACCTGAAGCCTAGGATCATTAAAATGTTGAAATTTCAATATCAATAAAAAAACAATATGGACAGAGAAAATCCCTGGAACCAATAAGTCATAACTTAAGTCATTAGTCATAACCATAAAATATAATACCTGTTCCTACCGATTTGTTGACCTAGTTTGCATAAATAATCTGCAATAAAGACCTGGCACTAGGTTGCAACGAATCACACAGTGGTGACCAATCAAGTCTACTACTATGTCCCACTGCCCAACAGGTCGCGACCCTTTAACCTCCAGGGTGCATTATTTGGGTGATGTTAATTACCAGATGTTCAGTGTAGCACTGTCGACGCGATTTTAGAGAAATCGCAAAAAAGGAGCTATTGTTGACTTTGCATGGATAAGAGTGTTTACTCTGCGAGCAATGCCGTGCTTTTTTGCGCTATGGAATGGAACCTGAAATCGCAAAGGATCAGCTTGCTATGCAATTAACTAGGTTTTATTATTTAAAAAATAATGAAGAAGTGGCTTGTACATTAAATATCAAGTATAAAATCTAAATTAGGTCTTTACCGATCATTTTAATCTGCTAATCCTCGCTGGGTTCGTCTGTCGACCTATGCCGATGCTAGACAATATCTGGCCAAGACCTATCGGCAGAGGATTTATTTACTTGACCTGTTGTCCTTCCGGACAAGAACAAGAGTGTACTGTAATACAATACTATACTGTAACAAAAATGGTGAATAGGTATATAAAAATTGCAATATTGTAAACGTGGCCGATTTTGTCGGTTAAGTTTCGATAAAACCGCTGATGTATAAATTCCCTTCCTCAAAAATGCTCAACGGTGAGTTGGAGTAATACAGATGGAAACGGCGATAAATCAATGACATTGTATTTGTAAACTTCAAAAAACCTTTCTGTAACACTTTCTCTGAGTCAGACTCAAATATTTGTCTAGAAACGACTTAAGATCTCAATTCTAGTGTACATAAATACTCAATAGAAAAAAAAAAACATTATTCACTCTAAAAAGCTTAGTGATGTAGAATTTTCTTTACGTTATTATTTTGTAAATGCTTACAATAATTTAATTAATAATAGAAATCAGACGATGTTTTCATGGGTCGTTTGATAAATGACAGTTATGTTCCTATTCAGGACGGAGCTGATCGCAGGAAGCCACAACGACAAATCTGTCGTCTAAAATTAAATGGATTTTTTCACACTCTCAGCGAAAGCGATTACACTTTTATAATTCACATACGGATCTGGCTTTTTCACCGTCTGGATACCCCCTCTGGTTTTTTTTTATTCTCCAGGACCAGCAGCTAGACGTTCCATTCACGATATTTTTTTCTTTAAATATGTTTAATGTTGTTTTATGCCTAAAGATAAAATATCTAGCATGAATTGCTATTTTAACGTATTAAAATCTGTAAGAGGATGTTTTTGATGAAAACAAATTATGTGAACGTTTATAATTTGGGACTGCTGTGGCCCTTGGAATCTTCAATTGCTATTATCAGTTTGGAATTTACATTTTAATATTCGTATTGTGTATTGATTTATTGATTCTATAAACTATCAAGGATGTGTGCGACTTTGATGTAAATTTAGATACACTTGTTGCTGATTATATAGGCAACAAAGTTGAATAATATCAATGTACAATTTGAGATTGATCATTGTACAATTGATTATTTTGAGTTTATTACTCAGTAAAGAAAAATGTGAAAGAACAATAATTGCACATTCACATTCATTCAATGAATTTTGGTACAACAATGTAAGAAGATGCATTTTGCTCTAATCATTCTGTAAATACAAGCTAAGTGAATGTTTTTCAATATTGTCTTGAGATCCCGGTTTCAACGCCGAATGGAAAGTTTATCCGTTGGATTTCAATGGAATTTTAATTTATAATTAAAAAAGAATTTTAAAGTGGTTCTGAACCATGGTCCGCAATACCCAACGAGTTGGTCATCAAGGATGAGCATCGGCACTAAAATACGCGATAGACTAAAAAAAAAGTCATACCGACAAAACGGGAATAAAAAACAATATTAAACAAAACAACACCACGAAAACAAACGTAAATGAACCAAATTCTCATACATAGTGAAAGAAACGTACAAACTAAACTATTTAACAAACCAGCCATCAAAATAAGACTAAAAACCACTTTACAATCGGACTACACCAACTTATCAAAGCCTTCACGGATCTGAAGTCTGGCGTTTATTTTCAAAACTAAATGGACGTCGTCATTCATTACTCCTTTGTTAAACGAAAAGTAGACTAGTGCCTTCTTATTGGAAACATTTGCCTAATCCCCTCAGACCTGATAATTTACTCCAGTTCGACTATTTCCTATACGGTTCTTGCGAGCTGTTTTATTTCACCCAAGTCTACCATGGTGATAAAGACGTTTGAAAGTTGTCAAGCATTTCTAGACTCTGCTTAACTATAGGTAACATAGAGGAAAAACGCCTTTAATTCCAGTATTGCTAAGCCATTGCTGGAAATATAGGCGTTTTTCCTATATTTTACGTATGATGAAATTCCACCGTAAAAATACTTCAACCTTGTCAAAAATCTATGCTTAGCTGATCAGCATTACACTCCACTGGTTCTATGTTTGTTGATTTACATTTAATCCTAATGTGTGATGATTAGTGACGTTAGTCGATGTTTATTTAATCCTAATTCACGCCATCTTCATTGAGAAACTGAGTTGACTTACTTAGTGATTAGTGTCGATTGACGATCAGAGCATCCATAGACTTATCCTTTTCACAAGAGTTTAACATAAACACAATAAACAAAAAGTAAACTTACGTCCGAATTCAAAGACAAGTAGAGTAGTAAAAGACAGATATAAGGAACTTGCAAGATCATTTACGGAGAGGGAAAATCAAATAATGCGACAAGAAGACAATTTAGATGCAATGCCTAGTAGTCACGAATCGTCCAGGTCCTGCGTTCCAATCCCGACAGAGCCCATAGCATTTCAATTTGGAATAATATGGAGAAAGTATTGTAACGTAGTTCTGAACCATGGACCGCCATACCCAACGAATTGGACGTTAAGTATAAAAGGACTTTACTTTTACAAAAAATCATTTTAGACTCTACATAAGGCTATTGGAACCACTAAAATATTGTTTATCTTCTCATTTTGAAATTCCAAAATAGCATACGCATATAAATCCCCTTGCTTTAACTGTCTAATTATAGTTTAACCATGGGTGGTTGTCTATTCTGACACTCCTAGCCTGATTTCATTTTTTCCCATGGGTCTCCTTGGTACTTGGTACCCTATGTCCATCCCTTTGACATGTCTCCATCGTTTACTAGTTGCTTCGCATCGAAGATAATATAGGTGGCAGTTACTTCCTCCTCATTGCATAGCCTACAAATGGGTTTATCGTTGAATATAGTTGCGTAGGCGATTGGCGGAGCATGATGATGATGATGTTAACAGAATCATGGTCTGTTGATCTAAGTAATTTGATCGAGGCTTTTTATAAGAAGTAGGTTGCAGGTCATTCTTACAATGTTTTTTTTTGGTGGGGTGGCGGGGGGGAGAGGTCTTCTTGGATCCCTAGAGTATGCCTTCAATTAGCAGTTGCTTTGTATTCAATGATAATAACTTACAAATGGGGTCAACATTTCTGTCTAATTCGATGTTCGATAGTTTTGAGAGTTGATGATACGATGGTGTTAAAAAGGATACTAGGAAGTGGGGTGTTGACCTAAGTTTCTTAGTTCAGTTCAATTGACTTTACCTTTTTGTTTTTTAGTTCAGTTCAATCGACTGGATCATTCTTAGGTTCACTGAGGATCATTCATTGTCATTGCTGAAATTCTTCTTCCCGGCTCTTCGTGGTATATTGTTAAATATACCGATTTTTCGTGTGTAGTTTATATAGGCGGATATCTTTTCTTACTTCTATGCATATTTTTTTGGTATGCATTTGAGGATGGGTAGTTTGGGTCCCATCCCTCAGACGGTTGGTACTAGACGTGTGGTATACCATCACATTATGACCTATGAAATGAATTTTCCATAAAAAAATATCACTAGACCTATAATTGATATAATATACCAATATAGGGAAGATAAGCAGGCCAAAATTATCGGTAAAATTTTGAATTTGATTGTTAATTTTTACACTTTATTCTGAAATGAAACTTGAGTGGACTGCGTGATGAGAAGGGGCACGAAAATCCTGAAACTCTATTCAGAAATGAAGACATGAAGAATGAGTTAATCAAAAGTCCACCCCGTTTTCTTCATCGGTCGTACTTCACGCCTAGTTTCTCAAATACTTTTCTCTAACTAGTAAACTAAATATAAACAACAGGCTGTTTAGGAATTCGCTCTGACAATGTGACGATTCAAAATCTACACGGTAGAATTTTTTTTAAAGAGCGTGTATAAATTATTTAACGTTTGTACAAAGTGGGGAAATTAAGTCGGTTATTTAATGGAACCTTTTCCAGCGGGGCTGTTGTCTTTTTTCTCCCGTTTCCCTCTTTCTACCCATTTCAGACAAGGGAGGCCCACAAAGAAGAAACTTAAAATTAACATTGGAAACAAGAGTGGATTTTATATTCAAGAAGCTTCGTTCTAAGTCTTTCATGAGAAAGTCACTTCAAAGCCTTTGTGGCTCTCACCTGCCTCCACCTTATAACAAAAAGATCTCGTATCCGACCTCAAAACGCCCTTTGAAATTAAGTCTTATAATTAGAAACTCTGGTAATTTTATAAGCTTTCTGATTTTTATTTTTACTGTTTCAGGTGAGTGAGACGAAACGATTGTAATCATTTTCCTGATAGAAGGTATTGTAAACAGATTAATAGTGACTTTATGTATGTGTCAACGAGGTGGTCCACGACCGTTTCTGCGGGGCTGAATTTAAATAATTTATGCTCGTCCTCATAGTTCGCACTGGAGTAAAAATAAAGCGAAAACCGCGCCCAATCGAAAATTAATTGCCTCACCTTCGCTCGACTGATCGACAAAAATAGGTTAAAATAAAAATAATCCGTTTTATATTTAAAATAAGAATATTCAAGTTTATTGTCCTCGTGTCGATATTTCATGCGAGCCAGGCCTAAATATAAGAATCTGAACTTTTTATTTTGTTTTTGTGTCAGTGAAAATACAAATTACTCTCTTTGACTCCCTGCCCGAGTTACAAGAGACAAAAAAAACAATCTGGCTAATAAGTCGAACACTGTACTGTGTTATGGACCTTGTTCACGGGAGACAGAAAGATGGACAATTTCCTCAAATCTTCTCCCCTTTAACTTTCTTAAAATACACTCTTGGGGATATGAAGTTTTTTTAACCCGTATCAGGATCTATTTATACCATAACAGTTGCTTCTCCTGCCACCTCCAGAAATTTTCCTTCTTTTTTAGATATACATTTTTTTTAATAATTCCCCTAGAGCAGGGAATTTTCCATTTAACATTCATAAACAAACTGACGTCAAAAAGAGAGGTGCCATAACCTGTTCGTTGTAAATTTGTTGATTGTAAATATCATACTTTACAAAAATTTTATAAACAAAACAGAAAAGTACATACTTTATTCTCTATGTTTTTTCTAGGCCTTTATTTTTATTTTTTTTTTTTTTTTAACCCCAGGAAATTATTTTGTCTTTTATATTAAAGCGAGGGAAAACAAAATAATCCTTACGTTAATGAACTTATTCGCAAACGATTACGCTATTTTCGTATAAAGCCGACAGCTGCAAAAGATCCTAACCAATTTTAACAGTGGAATAATAAATTCTAAACAACGGGATATTAAACAAGTAACGGTGTGCTGAAGAAGTTGAAGAACTTGATACGTGCTGATAGTTTACCTGAAAAAGTTAAAAAGTTTAAAGACAGACTGATGATGATAACCCATTTTCTTTAATACTTCTCTGCCTATCTAATCTGTGCATTTATATATTTGCATATATATATTTATATATATATCACTCTCTCTCTCTCTCTCTCTCTCTCTTTCTCTTTCTCTTTCTTTCTCTCTTCCTCTCTCTCTCTCTCTCTCTCTCTCTCTCTCCCTCATTTTTATTTTTTTGCCTTTACCATTCGGTATCCGCCACGCCACTCGAAGAGGAATGTAATTTTATTTTATTCTTTATTTATACCGGAATGTCACTTTTTCACGCCATCCCTACAATAGCATCCAGCAGATCCAAAGTAGAGTCTTTGTAGCGGAAGGGGACATTTTCGTAGGCAGTTGCCCTCCATGCTTGACCACCACTTCGAACAGGTGCTTCTTCTTCGTGAAGTGGCGGGACTTGTTAGAAAAGTGTAGTAGGCATGGACTACAGTCGTGTTATCAGAATGGCAGATGTTTTGCCCTGCTGAACTGATTTTATGATTAAATCGGAGTCTGCCTAAACAACGACGTGCCCGATTGACCTGCCGAACCAAGGCTTGAAGAGTATCCTAGGTTGTGCCTTTGCGTATTACCGCCCTTTATCGGTCTTTTCCTGGCCATATACTTATTGCCAACGGTTTTTTTTACGTGAGAGATAACATAGTACGTCATAGTATTTACCACCTCTCCGATACTCCGCGCTCTATTTGCCAGATCATCTACTTTTGTATTGAACCGATCGTCACTAGTCCCTTAACCCATGAAAAGTTCACATCCGCTCTCTTTTCCTTAATCATTAAAGCATCATGGCGGATATTGTGTATGATATGGTTTCTACGGTGTTTATTGGATTTAAGTGACTTAAGAGCACTTTGACTGTCAGATATGATTATTACGTCCTTATCAGTGAAAGAATATCCCAAAGCTTCCCAAGGCGAATTGCCATGGTTTCAGCTGTAAATATTGGAAACAAGTTATGCAGTTTCAAAAGCTTACAATAATTATTAACCACATCTAAAAATGCCGCTCCGACTCTATCATTAGATTTTGATCCATCTACATAAATCACTACGACATCCGAATAGAAACCACACTCGACCACAAATTTCACAGTTTTCGGGTTGTTCACAGAATCTTCCACTGACACAACGACATTGAGGACTGTGTAGAGATTAGTGACCGTTAATCGATAGTTATTCAGATATCGTGAGATGCGGTCGGGTGTGATGTAGGTTTCAGAAAAACATTTTCTTTATCGTGCCAACGTTTCGATCTTTTATTGAGATCATCTTCAGGGCTCAAAGTGTTTGTCTTCTGTGTAATTGTGCCATCCTTGTGTGTCGCACTCTCAACACGACACACAAGGATGGCACAATTACACAGAAGACAAACACTTTGAGCCCTGAAGATGATCTCAATAAAAGATCGAAACGTTGGCACGATAAAGAAAATGTTTTTCTGAAACCTACATCACACCCGACCGCATCTCACGATATCTGAATTATATTTTGGGAAGACCCAAGGGCGATGCACTGAGGTTATGAAAAGATGTAGGGTAGACTCTAGTGAATGGCTTATTATTCCACTTATTCCACACGTATTTGAATTCAAGTTAATACGTATTTACAAGTAAGATAATACCTTCTTATATCACGTGGTGGGGTACAAGCATATATTAAGAGAGCTGATGTAGGGTTTGAATTCATTGCACCCAACAAAATACAATCGCCCTTAATTGCACTTGATCTAATTTTTTAATTGTGTTTTGTCCGCATTAGAAAAGAAAATAGAAAAACCATAGTCAACACGAATTGGACAAGTGCTTTGTACGTGGACATATTTGGGGGTGGGGCCCATATTTAATCTTTGCCATGCACCTTAGGGCACTGAGTCCTTTTTCACATTTTTCGGCTATGAACTTGATATGAGGTGCCCATAGGAGTTAGTCATAGTACTAGGGCCAAAAACTTGTGGTTTGACTTTGTGGGGGTTTTGAGTTGTAATCGACTGGGACCTTGAAACAGCTTTTTACTATTTACCACCAACGGGACTGATTTAGCAATTGAAAATGTTAACCCTAGGTCGGTTGTACCATTGCACAAAGCGCTTTATAGGTGCGTTTAGGTTCGTCATTGCGCTTTCCAATGAACCCCAGCACCAAAAATGCCATGTCGTCCGCGAATTGCGAGATTTTATATTTCCCGTGCTTAAAATTTTTTAAGAGGAGAACAGAATACAACTGAGGACTGCTACTTGAGGGAGCCCCATGTACACCTGCCTAGACCCAAATAAGTGGTCTTCACTCACAAAGTGTAGCTTTCTTGTTTTAATTATGTTTATTGACGCCAGGATGAGTCTATGCGGAATCCCCAAGTTATTCATTATGGTTATTAGGATGTTGATGTTTAGATCATTGCATGCGTTTGATCTGTCAAAAAAGACCGAGAGGGTTGGTTTATTTTCTGCTAGATTAACGTAGCATCCATTTAGGAGTATCGTAATGTTATCGTATATGCTATGGTTTTGCAGAAACCATGTTGAAAATGTGGAAGCAAGCCATACCGTTCTACTACTTACTCTAAGTTTCCCAGTCTAACCTTCACCGTTCTTTCAAACGTTTTTATGACGCCCGAGGAAAGGGCTATGGGTCTGTAAGGCGATGCTAGGTCATAGAACATAGTAGGGCACTACAATTTCCATGAATTTGTTTATGGAATTTGGATTTGGAGCCGATTTTGCTATGCCACTGCAACTTTCTTTGAGCAACTTAGTTATAGACCATACCAAGCTTATGGAAGTTTCTCTCTTCAGAGAGTTGCAGAAATCAGTCCAAGTCTTCATTTTCTTAACATTAGAAAGTTTCCTGCACTTAGCTGCACAGGATTAAAACGGTCTTGGGTCGGGTTTATTAGCATAAATATTCTATTCCTAAGAATATCTCTCCCATTCTTTATCCCGCCAATATTTGAGAGTTTTCCCCGAACACCATTTGGTAGCCACACGTCGTTGCTTCTTAAGTGGGCGAGAGGTTTAGGGCTACCAAAACGTCATAAGACGATGGTTTGATTTCCTTTATTAGGTTCTCAACCGCCTGTGAATAAGCAATCCAGTCCGCTTTTTTGAAGATCCAGCGTTCGGTGTCATTTCTCATATTAGGAAGTTCTGATGCGAGAAAAAGAGTTGTCAAAATTGTGTAGTGGACTGTGCCCACATGGTAATAGCGGGCGCTGACGGCCTCTGGTTGGGTTTTGTAACCAACATGGGCGAGCCGTTGTTTAAGAAGCCTAGACCGAGCTCATCCGCGGCAATCATCAGTGAGTGTCCGGAGTAATCCGTGAAAGAGCAACCCCAGCCGGCCCCGTGGGCATTAAAATCGCCATGCACAGTACCCACACAGTCAATTCTTATTATACACTGACAGGCAAAAAATTACACCCATTTGATTTTTCATTTTCTCGACAAAAGAAAATTCTGCCCTTAATTTGTCTCATTGTGTTCACCAATAAATATTTGTTTATGGTATTTTTATATCAATTTTTTTTACGAGTGTTCGCAACAACAGAGGTCATATCAACCCTCAGAGTGCCGGTGTTTTTGAAAAAAAAAAGCCCATTTGTAAGTATGTCGGGTTCAAATGCAGGGCCACTGGATTCGAACCCGGGACCTTTACCTTACAGTGATGAGCGTAAGCGAACCGTGTCAACGCCTAAACCGTTGCGGCCACCGACGCCCCCCCCCCACCTAATCTTTAATCCAAAGCAAGGATAAAGGTTTTTTCAACGTTTACTTTTTACGAAATTTAAAATGTTTAATCAGACTCATTTGAATTCTGGAGCAATAAACTGTTTAGTTTTCATCTTTGTTTTCTTAATTTCAATTTTTACACATAAAAATGCCACTTAGTACTGAAGATGTTGCGTGTGGTGTGGCACTTATTGATGATGGATGGTCCATCATGCGAGACGCCGTTAAGAGAGAAACTTGGTTTATACCATATAAGGCCTGATTCTGGACGCCCTAGGGTAACTGCACCATAAGATGACCGTTTTTTGACTTTGAGAAATTTGCGAAACCGGCACCTTACTGTTGTTCAAGCGATTTTCAATTCAAATTCAATTTCGGTTGTCAAAATTTCTGAATGTACTGCTCAAAGAAGATTAAATCAGTATGGAATCATGGCTTTTCACCCAGGTAAGAGGACCAGAATTGACCAGAACAGACAAAGTTGCACAGCCGTTGGTCTCTAGACGATTGGTCTGCTGTACTTTTTACAGATGAGCGTAGATTTGCTCTACGATCTTCAGATGGTCGTGAAAGAGTGTGGAGAAGGCGAAATAAAAGGTATGAAGCCTGTAATTTTTCCAAAAGCCAACCTTTTCAACGTAGCTCGCGGTACGATACGTAATAGTGTAGGTAGGAATTTCAATGTTGAGCTTTGTGGATGAAATGTAATATAACACCATGCGTCGCCTATCCTCGATGAAACCGGCGATAATCCTATTTTATTGCACGATAATGCCCGTCCACATGTCGCTAGCATAGTACAAACGTACCTTCAACAGCATAACATCAGGCTCTTAGCCCGGCCAGCCTGTTTCCAGACTTGAACCCGATCGCACTTTTATGGGATAACCTCAAAAGACGAATAAGAGTTCGTCCATAACTTCTTGACACACTCCACGATCTTGAAAGGTTGAAGAATTGGCAAAATGTATGGCTTTACTGAACAATGACTGGCGTAAACGGTAATATGATGTGGAATAAATTGGCCCAAGAATGTCGTGACGTATGTTTCAAGGGTGGTTATTTTCACATTATTTCCTTCTCGCTCAATTTTTTTCATGCGCTCAACTGAAAATCGTGGAACCGCAGATTTTATATTTAAAAGTACTTCCTCCTCAGTGTGCTCTCAATCCACACCCTTTTTTTCACTGCAGAGTCAGGGATGTAGGTATATTGTAGTTTTTTAAGGATTGACATTTAACAAGAAAATTTGTTGTTTCTCTGATATAAGTCCGAAATTTTAACTTATTTATTCTCAATATAATTGGGCAATACAATCAATTGTTCTGGGTAGAATCCTCTTAGAAAAGCCACTTGCCGAATAGCATACGGTGGGCATTTCATAAATTTACTTATACTTTCAGTGAACACGAAGTATGGTCCTGTGTGTTCTTTTCTGTACTTCTGTTTTGAAAGTTTGCTTTTGAAGTGTAGGCATCGTGTTTCTTTGGCTGCCTGGAATTCGCCTTCTGTCGTCACCAGAACTTTGGCTTTCGAATTTCAAATTCGGTTCCGTCGTTCATACGTTTATTATTAGGATTTCCAGTTGTATGTAATGTCCCAATCTTATGTGTTACGACGGGATTTTACAGTTTAGGACGAAAACACACAAAATAAATAAATAAAACAAAACAAAACAAAAATAACAACAAAAGACAGGCGTACTCCTAGGACAGAAATGTGGAAAAAGCAGAAAGAAAATAATAAGATTTTTCGTGAGAAGGTTCACTAGAACAGACGTTGTTAATCCTTGGAGCGATACACAAGACCGATAGATCGATGTTTACCCCTCAAAAGCTCAGCAGCAACTGACTGTCTCCTCTCTCTCTCTCTCTCTCTCTCTCTCTCTCTCTCTCTCTCACACACACACACACACACACGCTCTCTTTCTTTCTCTTTCTATTTCTATTTCTATTTCTTTCTTTCTCTCTCACTCTATCTAACTATCTTCTCTATTTATATATTTCTGCACATCTTTCATTAAAACAAAAATACACAAAAAATATGGTTACTATTTCTCAGAAACACTATTCTCTCAAGGATTTTAACTTTTTAAACTAACTTTTTATAATCAGAAATTAACGAATACAGGTCGATATTTTAAAATAAAAACTATGTAATAAACTATTGTTATTATTATTGAACTAAAACTATTTTAATAAAATATTGCTTCTATTTAATCACTTAAAACGTTTCGGTTTCATGCCATGATCGGGGAAGTGGGAAGGTTTTCAAATCCATTTGAAAAAATTCACCACGGTAACGGCAAACACCATCATTTACATAAACAAACGATGTACAACCATTAATTAAAAAAGACCTTTGACAATTTAAAGTGGCTATTTAAATATTGATTGGTATGAATAAACAGAGTGGGATACAGGGGCTAATTGTTTGCCCGGTTGACTACAATGAACCGAACCAATCATAACTCCCCCACAAATCAAAACTAATCCGCTTTTAAAACGCACAACTGGATAAATTTGACTTTAACAAAACTTTGATAAAAACTTTTGGCCTCTTTTTTAAAGTACTCAATTTAAAAAGTTGGTTTCAATTGGTTTTCGATTTAATGGTTTATACTTGTGACAATTACATGATAGGTCGGATTAAAAATAGATCAACTAGTTTTTAAAAAAAACAACATATGTTTATCCAATATAAATAAGATGTTAAAAAAATCAAATTGTTTAACAATCGCCTTTTTAATCAATTAAAACATAGAAAGGATGTTTAATTGGGTTTCCTCGCGCATGCCCCGCGCCCACAACTATCAATGGTCTGACACACTGCCAAAATCTTGTCTTACAATTCCTATGTCTTAGTTACCGGTGTCAAATTACTATCAGGAAGATCTTTTGGGCATTCAAATTCGCATACATGTATTATTTGTATTATATCAAGAATGTTAATGAGGAAGATACTAGAAAGGGGTTTGGTATTTATCGAGCATGCAATCTTGTGGATTATTGTTATTTTCCTATAGGTTTAGTTTAGTTCAATCGACTCGATTTAAGATGTGGAAGGTTATTGACTGTTATTGCTACAATTCTTTTTCCTGGTTCTTCTTGGTGCCCTGCGCACGTCTCCATTCAGTGGATCCTTCTTGCTGTAACCTACAAATTGTATAGTTAAATATGTAGACGTTTTCTTAGATGCCAGTGACCGGTTTAGTCTATCTCCTTTCGTTCTGTGTACTCATTCTGACATGGAGGAGTTCGTCTGGTACCTCTGGTAGTCTGCTTGGGCAGTTTGGTAGTAGTTTTGGCGGATTCCAGTGATCAATAAAGAGCACTATCATGTTGCAATGATGTGCAATGACAGTAATGTGTTAGCCAACCTTTAACTATGGTTCTTTAACCACGAGTTTACTATATCTGGCAACTGTAGAATTCATCTGTTTCTCGCTTTCTCTATTGTAGTTTATGAGATGGATATTATACCGATTATAAATTTTGGGCCTATAATTCGTCTTAAAGATCCTTTTCTAGCCAGTGCGCTTGACCTATTTTGTGTAGATGTTCTCTCTGATGGCATTGGCTTGTAAAGAGCCCTATCATTTCCCGGAGTTCTGCCTTGTTTAGCTGGAGTAATTTGTTTGCCATAACTATAAGTTCTTCTCGCGTTTGACACGAGTCTTCGTTGAATAATGCCTCCAATTCTGCAACTTCCTTTACGTTTCTTGTCCTCCATGTCAAAACTATCACTTTTGAAACGTCGAAATCATTACGCACAACTTAAAATTGATGGAGATGCTTTTTTCTTCAAGTGGAAGCAAAACAGTAAAACTTCCCGTCAATTGTGTTTCGATAGCACAAAATTAAACATGTTTTTTTTGATTACTTACTATGTACTATATAGAGACGTTTTTATGTTTAATCTTATTATTCTGTGAATTCTATGCCTACGGTCTTGAAAACCTTCTTCAGGGCTACATGTTCATTACCCAAAATCCTATGTGCCTCGGCATTTTGCCCTAAAGGCGGGAACTCATTTACCCGATGCAACGCTATGCGATGCTACCCGACGCCTTGCCACGTTTTGGTATGGTAGGGTGTGCACATCTATACGACGTCAAGCGCACGCCACGTAGTCCATACAGCGTGTATCACAAATCAGTATCACAATCGCAACGACTCTTTTGTTCTTAATGCATTATTTTGAGCAAAACCTTGTAGTAAATTGTTAGTTAAATTTAATTGTTTTAAATAAAGTTATTCCGCTGTTTTGATACATTTTCTGCCTCATAATTAAATAATTTTTATAAAAACTCATGAATTTTTGATCTCGTTTAATTTGGTTTATATTAAAATAAGAATGTTGTAATTAATATAACGACAAAATTACATATACTTAGTTTGAAATAAACTACAAAAAAGGTGGGTGTCCTGTTCTGACGCTACTCGACGAAAAAGGTGTAATTTTATGAGCAAAACCATGAAATAAATTGTTAGTTAAATTCATTATATCAAAAAATGGTATTCCGGTGTTTTGATCAATTGTCTACCAAACCATTAAGATTAATTTTTTTAAAATGAAAACTAATGAATTTTTGATCTCGGTAATTTGGTTGATATTAAAATAAATTTTTTGTAATTAATATAACGACAATAATACATGTAGTGAATTAAAATATGAGTGTCCGGTTCTTTTGTCTTCGACTGTAGGGTAGCATAGCATAGCATCGGGCAGATGTGTAAGGTTGTAATACAATCTTATGGAAAATTGGACTTTGGATTTGCGTCGGGTAGCATCGGGTAAGTGTGTTCCCGGCTTGCGGCGCCTTTATGGCCTGATCATATGGACTTTTTTTTTTTTTTTTTTGTTAGTGGACGTCTTTTAAGATTGCTGTGACCTGTATGTCAGCTTGAAAAACCTAGATGTGGTTTCCTAGTGAGTATTATTGCTCATATTTAAAGTTTGCACAGAATACTCCGGTTTTTACAATACCAAGGTTAAAAAATCGACTTTACATTATCTTAATTAAATAAATTATCGTCGATTTTTCTTTGGCACATTTATCGTTATATTGCTGTAATATAATTTCACTTGATGAAAAATGAAACTTTCCAGTCATTTCAAATGTATAGGCAAGCTGAAACTAAAATTATTTCTGTAATGAAACGGATGAAGGTACACACATAAGGGATTTCCATTGGAAAGCACCAGTGAGTCGAGAGAGCAAGGGAAGGTTTAATTTGATTCTTGAAGCGGTAGAATTCAAATAGAGAATCTCGAAGAGGGTTAGGGGGCAGGAGAGGGATGATTCAGATTTACATACAAATATATATGGATAAATTTGTGGCAATTAGGAATGTTGTGAATTTTAATGTGGTCGGATCATTGTATATTACAATACAGGGAGGTCGAAGGGAGTGGTATGTAGATTAGGTAGCCTTTGGCCGGTTCCTTTGTAAGGAAAGATAGAGACCTACGTGCCTACCATCCAAACTAACACAGTTCTGCCCTCCCTCCTTTTTTTATTATATTTCCCTTAAGTGTGTTGCCGTTTTATTGTTAAAGCCCCTAAAGGCATGAGCTTGATGAAATCTTCCAATTCGACTAAATAGCTCACTCTGCCAATTCCTGTACTCAACCCTCGACGACTTTTCTTCCTTTTTTGCCACCCCCTGAGAAGCGTGTTAAGAAAAAGATCGTTCTCACCCTCGCTAAGTTCAGATTTCTACATGCTCGCACAACTTTTGACCTGAGATTTCCGTTTCCCACCCTCTCCTAATACATTGGAAAAGAAAAAGGCGGTTTAACATTCTGCTTACATTCAGAAAAAGGGGAGTTTTACAAATGATTTTGTACGATTCGCCATACCATCGGTGAATAGTATTTTCTGATTGCACAGATTGTCCCATATTGCACATAATATTTTAATAATTTAGTTTAATTTTATATTAAAAATCTTGGATAAGGCCAATTTGATAAGTAAAAACAACCTCAAAAAGAAAATGCCAAAAATGCCTAAATGAGGTCAAGCACAAAAGTCATATCAAATTTACTTCTCTCGCTTGATTTACCAAATGATTTCTTAGTTTTTTTCGTATTATTTGAAATTTAAAACTGTAGACTTAACTACAACAAGCTAATATAATGATGATAAAGAACAATTGTCTTATATTGTCCTGAGCGGAGAAGTTACTTAGTAGTGACACTCCGATGTTGGTAAACCTAAAGTAAACTCTTGTCACTTGCTATCACTCGAGTTAAGATCATGAGGGTATCGGCGTTTCAGTCGGCAATGTGTAATATCGGGAAGTGTAGTAGAGGAAAGTTGGGTTACTAAGGGATTGGGGTGACCAGTGAGTGAAGAGTGGAATTTATTGTATCTGGATTTGATGGCGTAGGAAACATAAGGGATGTTGATATCATGGTGATTGGACACATAGATAGGGGCATTTGTAATAAACGGAGGGTTTTTGACTGGCAGGATTGGATACGTTAGAAGATGGATGCTTTGGCTGAGCCCCATATTTCATTGTTAAGGGATAGTTGGAATCGTCTGTATAAGAGTCGAGAAAGAAGTTTGTATCGTCCTACAGAGTACTTGTCGTTTAGGTATAGTATGCCGATTCCACGCGAGGCGTTTGTCGATGTATAGTAGTACTAAGAAGCGAACACAGTTGGCCGTGGGTAGAGGCAAACTGTTTACAGGAAGAAGGATTACGTGAAAATAATGTACTGGCATTTATTTTTATCCTCCACTTGTTTGGTCAAGGCTCAAGGACTGACTGTAAGGTGAGACTGTAGGTAACGAACGTCAAGGACGGGATCATTGTGGGTGGACAGGGTTGCAGTGTCACCTGCAAATGTGAACAAAGAAGTATTTGGGTGATTAGCTATGTCAGCAGTATATATTATGCAAAGGATTGAACCAAGAACACTTCATTGGGGATAGTATGGATGGGTGAATGGGAAGAATGCCCAGAAGTCGGCAACGCTTACACCCCAGCATGCCTACACGCGATCGAATGCCTGCGCAACATCGAGAAAGACAGCTGGGCAATATTTTTTTCTTCAAAGGAGGATGCATTAATGTTTACAACACGTTGGCTCTGTTGAACTGTAGCATCTTTAGTGTTAGGTCCTTGCAAAGCTGGACGTGACCAGCTAAGTAGCAGTAAAAATATGGTTTATCGTCATCTATTACTGAGGGTGCAGAAAAACGGGTTAGGAGTAGCATCAGCCGTCCCAGTTGTTGTCTCTAGTAATGTGTTGGAGCATGTCCGATGGAGAAGTTGCCAGCCATTCGCTTATGAAGAGCGAATTTCCTCTGTTGGCGTTGTAAATACTGGTAGTAGCGGCACATTTGTTCTTCTCGTGTTTTCTGCAAAACGAGAGCGAGGTGTAGAACCTACACTCCATCGTTGGCTCTTTTGGTCATTTTTGGCGAATTATTGGAGTTTTCTTTCTTTCAGCCATTCCGACAATAAATTATCCAAAAATCAGAAGGTTGAGTTGCAATTCGACGCAGATGATGACAGTAGTTTCCCTAATTGCTCTAATTTTGTGTCTATTGACATTGAAAAGTTTTCGTTCTATATGCCTCCCAAAATTGACAACTGTTTTTCAGTGAAGCCATCCACTTCTCCCAAACAAATATTGGTAAAAGGTGTAGAAATTCCCCTTAGCAGCTAAGCCCAAGCTTGAAACGAATCAACTCAGACCCAGGTACTGGTATGTCCGCTCCCAACTGGCTTGTGGAACAGAGATCTGCAATTGATAAATAGTACATTTTACCTACATAGGAACTCAAAAGGCATCAAGGTGAATCGTTTTGGTACGTGGTTGCTTGAACTTTCCGAAGATCGTGACTTTATAATCCTTAATGGTAGAGTACTCTCGGATGTATCGGGTGAGTTTAGTTTTTTGGTGGATCAGGCTGTTCGGTCATTGACCATTGCTTCGTACCCTTGGAAAATATTTCCATGTTTGACCATTTTTGCGTTGTACCGGTGAACTTTTCGAATCAACTTCCTGCATCTTTTAATATGCTTTGTAGATACTGTTCAAATGTTCCAGTTCTTCCGCTCCTTCCTAGACTAAAGTGGCAGAAATATTTTCAAAAGTTTATAAGAGTAAACTACAAGAATTATCCCGTAACTTGGCTCTCGTTCCTTTTGACAGTTCCCAGTCTTGTTCGACTTTGAATTTTTACGGATGCGCAACAAGTTATTAGCCTTACTTCTCTTCCGAAGTACAAACTCAACCATTATTAAAGTAAATTATCTTTTTGCTAATAAAAAGTTTAAAATTCTCTGTGTTAATAAAACAAAACCATTTTTGCCTCGGTTATTGATCGGTTCTCGTTCATGGTAGCGAGTTTTGGAGATTACCTCAATTTATACAGCAACCTATAACGAAATACTATATCAGCAACAGTATTGTTTTTAGGTTATTTAATAATTACGCTGTCTATTGCACACTATGTCAGGGAGATCAAAAGAAAATAGCAGCCATTTATTTACTCAGACCGCCGGCCGGTACTGCTCAATGGCCTCATCGGTACTTAAGTTAAAAAGATATTGAAGAAAACAAGGAGACCGATAAGTTTTCCAAGGAATTCAGTAATGCAACTGGCGGACCTTTCTGCCAGACCGAATTGCCAAAAAAGTAGATCTATCAGTCAACTTCTTAGGAAAAAGTCGTTAGTTTGTTAGAAACGCATTTCTCATCGATAGCTAAGTCAAGTACAGTTGGGATCACATTAAGCCCCTTTCAGACTTTAGGGAAAACGAGGAGACCGAAAATTGGTGAACGAAAGTTCAGTTAGTTCAAGTATCGACGCTGAACCTTTTGCGATATATCAAATTTTCAAAAAACCTAGATCCACCAGACAACGTTTTAAGAAAGAGTCCTCAGTTTACTAGCAATAAATTCGTCATCGGTAGCCTAAATCCAGAACAGTTTGGGATTGCATAAAGCCCCTGTTAGACATTGGAGGAAAAGAACGAAATCATCCTTATTTAGTAGGTAGAAGTGCAGACAGCGGCCGAAAATTTGGCCAAGGGAAGTTTAGACAGTACACCTACCGACCCTTAACCTTTTTGGGCCATACCATATACATAAAGCAGAGGCATGCAAAGGTCATTAAAAATAATCCCAAAACTATTCAGAATTACGAAGGAAGGATGAATCGACTGTCAGGATATCACCATTAAGTTAAAGATCAGCGATGTGGTCATCAAAACAAGGGAGTTTTGTAGATTATGCCAACCTTTCAACCTATATTGAGGTCTTCATCAGGGCTCCACAAGTAATTACAACGTTTATAATTAATAATAGGTAACACAATAATTATCAAAAAACACTGGATAACTTACTCGTCACAATATTAAAAGTAAAATAGTATAATGAGAATAGTAACAACAATACATATATATGTAACGAAATCAGTGGTTTAAGCTGAACCCTTGGTTTGGTTATGTGTGGTTATAGACACAAAATGACACAACACAAACATAAAGGTCTAAATTATGCAACTGTAGAGGGCGTTAAGATTATTGATATCACTTCTCAAGTTTAGTGAATTAACATCAGATTTTATATATAATATTTATTTCAGTAATCTGATGTCAACCAGATCAGAGAAAAAGATTTTCTACCTGTCAACCGCATCCACATCATCAAAGTTTATTTCGTGATGATGCCTTGAAGCTGTTCCTGGCCTACTGTTGTCAGAACAATCATATCCATGCTGTGTCAACCTGGTGTATTGATTGGTCTGAACATAGTAAACCAAGGGACAATGTTTAGACGGGATAGAGTAAACCACGTTAGACAATCTTAAACGCGAATAAACACACTTTATTTTTGTGAAAATTTTCTTACTCATCTTATTGTTATATTTCAAAACGACTTTTGAATTATTTAAATGGCGCTCCGGCAGAATTATTCAGAATTATAAGACTGCTGACTGGACACTGCAGACTCCAAATTCATATGAATTCTGACCAGCAGAAACATGGCAGATATTGCCTGGAAGAAGAAGAAACAGAATATACCCTCTGTTGGTGTGAATACCTTTCCAGGCCGAAAGTCCACCTGGGAGAGAAAAAGCCAAATCTGAATGATACTCACAGAAGCCCTTAACAATGCTTTTTAGATCTGATAAAAAGCCTTGACCTTGTCGATTTAATTGAAAATAAAATCATATTCGATTTATAAATAAAATGAATGAAAACAATCCCCAGAAGTCAAGAGAAAATGCCAGATTCGGATTATTTCCTTTAAAAAGGAACAAAAACGTACAAAAGACGTCAGATTACAAAAACGAAATAATATTCTAATCTAAGTTTTGTAAGCCTGAAAACAAAAGATATTTCAGTAAATCAATTAAGCTAACCGCAGTAAAAACAGGGTAATTAATTAAAGAGTGTAAGAGATCATTAGTAGCTGAGGGATACATAAAACATTGTAAAATATTTTGAGCGTTTTTTGCTTCTAGATAGCCAAAGTAGTCAATAGCAACAAATAGCCTTATTGAATTGATATTGAAATGTAAAATTTATTGCATAAATAACCTGAAGATTTACAACTTACAACCTTTAGTTCTCCTATCCTTACTAGGACAGGTAGGCCAAAATGATAGGAAACGCTCAAATTTTTTTGTTAAATGTAACCACAATCTAGATAGTGAAGCTAGGGATCATTCTGAAAAATTGCCAACGTTTTTAGTGTTTATAAAAAACTTAGTAAATATTCAGACATAATATTTAAAAATAAATGGACCAACATGCCCATGTTCTATCTATCCGTCTTAATCTAAGAAATCTAAATAGTTCAAACTAATTAGGTAAATAATATTTATTACAGTTATCTTAAACGAACGGAAGATCGTCCCCAGTTTAAAGAGAAAGGAAGATTTATTTTGATTTGAAAGAGGGGAAATTTTTTGGAACCTTCCTCACATATCAGTACACAGTCGGTCCACTGTACACGAGAGACAGTCACTCAATGTCAACATAGTCCGGGTATAATCAAAATGCGCAAACAGCGGGTGGATAAAGGAGATACTTGATAGAGAATCTCATTGTTTTTCAGAATGAGGCCTTTCATAATTTAAACTCCCGCTCTTGGTACTTATGGGAGACCACCGCTGTGCACGATCTTTTCCCCCTTGGGGGTTTATAAAACGTCTTTTTTTCTAATTCAGACTCCTCCATCAACTTGCCCTTTGTTTGCGTCGAAAACTTTAATGTAGGATTCCAGCGTTTGTTCAGATTAATACCCGTTGTCTCTTCTAAAACCGGTTTTCGTCTAGACTGACAAATGCTTCACGTTCCCTGGGGAGGAGGTGAGACTTTGACAAATCTGGAGGTGTGAAAAGAAAAGAACAATACACTGTTTAAATTTAGAAAAGATTATGATTTAAGGTGTTCTCCGGTCCAATGTTATCAAATGACTCAACTAACAACTCCGTTAAAAATTTGTTTTCCAAGGCAAGAATATGTCAAAAACAAGTTCTTGTAGAATATTCAATCGTATTAAAAAAAATCAGACCTATTGCTCAAACTTTTCTGATTTATCAGCCAGTTAGTGGTGTCTATACAAGCAGAGAAATTAAATATGGAAAGGATTAAAGAGCCACACACCGATTTGACCGACTCCAAACACAATGTTTCGCCAATAAAATACACCACAACTTTTTTTTTTTTTTTTTTTAATGGAGATCGACATTTTATGTCGGTACGACGAAATGAACTTTCTTCGTTGTTTAATGGTCAATTTTTCTGTATTTTCGTATTTCTCAAAGTCTGAAAGGGGCTTAATACAATCCCAAACTGTTCTGGACTTAGCTACCGATGAGAAATGCATTCGAATTGAACTGTGGAATTATTTTTAACAAATTGACCGATGAATCTATGTTTTTTTGGGATTTGATGAGTCCGGCAGCAGTTATGAGTGAACAACTCAACAAAAATTATCAGTCTCCTCGTTTTCTTCCATATCTCAGCTCAAACTGTTCTGGACTTAAGTACCGTTGTGGCTTTTATTGCCGGACTGCTGTCGGAGTAAATGGCTGCTCTTTTCTTTTGATCTCCATGACACAGTGTGTAATAGACAGCGTAATTATTAAATCACCGAAAAACAATAATATTGCTGATATAGGATTCCGTCAAAGATTGCTGCATAAATTGTGATCCTTTCCACTTCAGGTAGACAAAACGGCATTGTTTTATCTTTATTTCACTATTAACCCCGCTAAAAGACACAATACTAATGGATTGATACAACAATACCTTAGATTATTTTACCTAGCCTTTAGATTCAAGAAAAATAATTCTGTATATCGTAAACCCTGCTGTTTTATACAATTTAAATATAATTAAGTTAGCTTAAAAAATTCTAAAAGCTCTAAAAGACAAAAAAATCATTCAACAGAAACAGACGACTCCAATTAATTTACTACTGGAAGATTTCTTTTAACGTTCCATTAAAAATTTAATATATTTTTTTTCTAGTTGGTTCAATCTTATGTAGTCGACAAACACATTTAAACAACAAATAAAACAAATGATACTGAATACTCAAGAAGCGAGAAGACTATTTGGAACAAACTGGTGACAGTTGTTCAACAATTTGACGGCCGACTAACGGGGCTTAGAATTTACTGTAAATTAATTTTGAGCAAAATTTCGTAAAAAAGCTTTCTTTCGGCTTCTGCTTTGTCACGGCTTGCAACGATCTACTCTAAAACTAACTTAGACCTGTTTTCAATTTTTCGATTTTGTTTTCAGAGCCTAAGAAATCATTTGGAAAATTAAGCGAGAGAAGAAGTAAATTTGAAAACTTTTGTTCTTGTCTTTAATTAGACATTTTCGGCATTTTCTTCGTGAAAAAGTTTCTTTCCTTTCAAATTGGCCTTATACAGGAATTAATCAATATAAAATTGAAACAAAATATCAGAAGTTTATGTACATTATTGTACAACCTTAAAAATATTTATGTTAACTTGTAAACAAAACCACACGTCGTTTGTATTAATTTACGTTTCTTGCGCTTCGAGGCCGACAGTTATTCACCCTTTATAACTTAAGGACCACAAAACTTTAATTTAAATACAATACGCCAGGAAAGGAGAACAGGAATTAATTTACCGACCTATAGAAAATTCCCATCGTTCAAAACACGCACGCACAATCACGCATTTCGTAGATTTGTTCTTGTTAAGGGAGCATGCGAAGGAAATGAGGTATTGAAGGAAAGTACGGGGAAAGAGAGATTACAATGAAATTTCTCTGGGGTTAGACTAGCGAGAGTTATTAGTTTGTGAAGGGTGTTGTTAGGATCAGGGCTGAGTTCTTGCGGGGGTTACCTCCCTTACACACCCTTCTCTTTCCTAAAGGACAATTAGCTCAACAGCTTGTTCTATCAACAATTGTTAACCTCCCTAATTGCTTCATTCTATTCACTTCCTTGCCCACCCCCTTTGACCCCCTCGTTCGAATCTCGACGGTTATTTATTTTGATGACTGGCCTATTGATGGGATTCGGCCTTTGCAGAAAACCAATACTTATCCCTTTGAGAATATTCAACCGGCATGTCCTAAACGTTTTATTTATTTTTTATTTGCTGTCTTGAAGAATAACGTTTTCTTGCTGAACCATGTTGAACTTACGAAGAAACAGCTTGGAAAAAAGAATGAATAATAAAGGGTAAACAATGTTGTTTTTATACTCATTTTAGTTTGACTTTCTGCATTTGTTTTGCGTGTATTTAAAGTTATTATGTTATCACGATTTGCATTTTTTAAGCAGAAACTAAGTTCATTTTCGTTTGTCTCAGCCAGAAAAACCACTTGATACACATTTTTGGAATAATCAAAAAATATTTTTTTCTAAAATTCTTCACAGTGTATTACAACCCTCAATTAGGCACCAATGAGTGTATAAAACAATTAAATAAAAAAGAGTGAAGATAAAACAATACATACTTCCGAACTTTTTCAAAAACACAGAAATAGTGGCAACAATGAAACGACCTCCCGGGCATGAGGATAAACTGCGTCCATATGCCCTTCCCGTACCTGGTGGCCACCCCTAACTCCCTATCTCCTTACCGTACCTCACCTTTCGTTCCCATAACCACCTCTTCCCAACACTAGCCTCTTTCCTTTTCCTATCCCGGCGTTCCAGGTTTAGGGTGGGGAAGGTTCACCTCTAGTGGCAGCCCCAACGACCGGCTAGGGAGTCGGGGTAGCTTCCCGACATCCCGAATAACAGCTATGCTACTAAGAATTTAACAGAGGCCGTAGACCCGGAAGGCCGGAATGCCGGTGCCTCATGCGACAAGGACTATCGCGTGGGACATTTTTTGAGTCCAGTCGGTGTTGGTGGAGTGAGTGGCACCACCCGACCAGAAGAGACCACAAAAACAAGGACCGTTCCAGGACTTTTGATTGCCCAAACATTGATGCCGTTCGATTCGGCGCCTTCAAAAAGAAAACGAGTAAGATGTGAAACGAAAAAAGAGGATTTAACTATTGAAATGAAACGGAAATATGTGAAGTATTGGATTATGAGTAAAAAAGAAGGCGACTTTAACAGTGACTCACCAATCAAGCTGTGTAGGATGTTAACAAGTCAATTGGGAAAGTTGAAAAACGTAAAAAAACAAAGGCAGGTCAAATAGAGCACTCTGCTATGCTTGACCTGGACGGCGGAACCACGGAGAGTATCAACGCAGTCTTGACAATGGAAGAATTGGAAACTGCTCTCCGAACGTCCAAGGATAAGAGCCCAGGAAACGATGGGATCCCTAATGCGCTATTACGGAACTTGCCCGAAGCCGGGAAAAGACATTTACTGAACCTCTATAATGAAATATGGAGGGCGGGGGAATATCCGAAAAAATGGAAAGAGGCCATCGTGGTGCCAATCCTTAAAGACGGCAAAAACACACACATGCCGGAAAGCTACAGGCCAGTCTCCCTTACAAATTGTCTAGGGAAACTAATAGAAACTATGGTGAATAAACGTCTGACGTGGTTTCTGGAGTCCAGGGGACTGGTAAGCAGCTATCAAGCCGGATTCCGCAGAGGCCATTCGGCTGTCGATCAGGCAGGCTTTCTCGAGTACGTAATTCAAAATACTTTCCTTCGGCGAGAACACGGAATAGCCATATTCTTCGATCTCGAGAAGGCCTATGACACTACCTGGCGACACGGAATTATACGAAAGTGCTATGATTGGGGATTACGTGGAAATGTAATGAAGTTTTTAAATAATTTTTTGGAAAAAAGAAGATTTCGGGTAAGGATTGGTTCAACTTTATCTGAACTCCATGTACAAAAAAATGGGATACCGCAAGGGTCAGTACTCTCCGTGACCCTCTTTTTAATTGCGGTTAATAACATAGCCAAGAGTAGCGACGCCTATTGTAAAATCTTTATATGTGGATGACCTGAATATATTCATGAGTGGTCATAGCCTAGAGGAAGTTGGTACAAAATTGCAAAGAGTCATAGATACGGTGGTCGCGGATGCGGAGAACATGGGATTCTATTATGGGAAGTATTTCTACTCACTCAGTGTTTGTTTTTTGCGTAACAATGCAAAAAATAGAAATACTTTGATTGAATATAAAAAATATTTTTTGCATTGTATAAATTCACTTTTTTCAACATCCTACATGTATTTGTTAAATTTAAACAATGTTTGTAAATCCCAGGCCCTGAAGATGATCTCAATAAAGATCGAAACGTTGGCACGATAAAGAAAATGTTTTTCTGAAACCTACATCACAGCAGACCGCATCTCACGATTTCTGAATAATCATTGACTAACGGTCACTAATCACCACACATTTGTATTTATTTGTAAATAAATTATTCTTATTTTTAGTGACATAAAGACTAAACTTTGCGGATATAGGATGAACGTAGAAACATTTAGCTTTCCAAACATTGTAATAATGTTGAATTTAGGTAATTCGACCAAAAACTTAACTTATCACATTACTATGAAATGTTCGAAAACTGCAAGCGTTATACAAAGCTTATTTCCTATTTTTAATAAAACTTCAAAGTTAAGAATTAATAATAAAAAGCTTTAATCTTTATATAAGGCCTATTCTTACATATGCTACCCCAGTCTGGTCGAACCCATGTTCTACCAATTACAAATATATATAGACCGTTTAAAACATAGCGCTAAGGTTTATCGGTAACTATAAAAGATCGACGCGAATCGACTACATGCATTGCGCATTACATATTCCCAGTATAACAACCCACGTTTTTAACCAAACCTTGAGCTTTATCTACAAATGAAATAAGAGTTCAATAGAATACATAAAAAATATTGTAAATTATGAGCTCAGAGACTTAAATTATAAGAAATATACACATAAAAGGCTTTTAAGCATACACTTTTTTGTTAAAGATCTAACCTAACTATTTATTGTTAAATAATGCATCTACTTTTCTTGCGTAGGTAACTAAAATGAATAATTTTAAATATTTACTTGATCCAGATCAAAAATTGTGCTGGAAGATCAATTTAAGTTAATGATAAAAATTGTAATGTTTGTAAGCACTCTAAAAAATGTTTTCTAAATTTTATCAGTTAGGGTTTTTTCCAATTTTTCCCACTTATATTTATACTTCTCATTACTATTATAAAATTTGTTAGGTGGTATAGGTCATGGTTTTGACCTGAAATTTTCTTTTAATTCTATGTCTTATAACACTTTTTGGTGAACATTTTATTTTAGCCTTGCAAATAAAGGNATTTCATAGAGATATTTGTGAATTTCTAAGATGTAAGGGTCAACCGAGAAATTATTTTTGATTGCTTCGAGACTACTTTTCGAATCAGAGCAAATAATGGCATTACAAATTCCTGGCGATTCCTTTATAATGCTCAATGATCTTCTGATTGCATGAAGTTCAGCTGTGTATACGCTAGCCTCATTCGATAGAGACCAGCTGAAGTTATACTCATCAGCAAATATCCCACACCCTATATTATTATTATTATTATTATTATTATTTAGGTAAAATCCAGAGATGTTATGAATATTTTAATTTTTTAAGCAGAACATAGGACATCTGAGAACAAAAATTGTCCCCCCCTTCCTCCGTGCTAATCCAACTCTAAAATTTCTATTGTTATATTACGATGGAAATTCTTAATTAACAGCTTCAATTTTTATTGTATTTTTCAGAAAAAAATATTTTCTGGCCTACTTTCCCACAGCTTCTTTTGATTTTTGTCGAACGATCTAATCTCCATTTAATCACAAAAATCGCTATAAATTTGCTGATCTACAAGAAACTTTACATATGTAGGTATAAAATAAACAAAAATACACTCTGACCATTGAATTTTCCTACGTTTATACCAGAATTTGGGTGAGCATGGTAATTTACCTATGCTAACTCCAACAGGACAAGTTGTAACGCCCAAAAACAAAATAGCAGTGTTTTTTTCCGTCGAAGAAAATCCTCATCTTTTAATTCGAGAGAGAACGTCGATTCTCGGTATATCGGCTCAGTCGGCCTGGCGAATATTGAAAGTAAATAATTTTCGTCCTTATCGTGCTCATCTCCCAGAAGGCATTCGCGAGGGAGGTCCGACGAGGCGTTTGGATTTCATTTCACGAATCCTCGTTGAAATGGACATGGAACCAGACCTGCTGAGCCGATTATTGTGGACAAACAAATCCAAATTCTCAAATAACGGGATTTTGAATAAGCACACAGTGTTTTCTGGGCAACAGAAAATCCTCGTTGTAATATTCAAACGCGTTATCAAACAGTCAATTCGATTAAGGTTTGATGCGGATAGCTCGGCAACCACCTTATATATATATATATATATATACCAGGACCCGAGGGGTTAAAAGCCTGGGTAGGCCCGTACCCCATCCCTAAAAGGTCCGGGACCTGGTCGGCTCACGAGTCTTGCATAAACCTTTTGGACCTATTCACAAACCCCAAGATTGTGGACCATTTTATCCTGGGGAGTGTTTTAGTTATGTCCTCTCCTTCGAAAGTATCAAATCTTTCCCTAGCATACCTATCGCATTCTACAAGGTAGTGTCGAGTCGTTTCTTCCTTTGTTTCGCAGAAGCGGCAAAAAGGGTCTGGTAGAGTACCCATTATGAAGAGGTGTCTTCTCAAGGGGCAATGGCCCGTTAGGATACCTATCAGCCTCCTAATTCCCCTCCTAGAGTGAGAGAACAACCATTTCGTTTCTTTAGGTTTGATTTCCTTCAGAAACTCCTTCGATTGCCTGCATCCGGGGGACATATTCCATTCTTTAAGGAATTGTTTCATACCCCAGCAACTTATACTCTCTTTCGCTGAGCTTAAAGAGTGGGGCAATACTGGTTGTGGCCCGACAAACGCAGTATTTGATCCTTCCTTGGCCAGGCTGTCCGCCTCCTCATTGCCATAGTGCCCCTTATGAGCAGGTATCCATATGAGGGTTACCTTATTCTCATACCTGGTAGTAATCCTAACCCGGCAACCACCTTACGAGACGATCAAATTTTTTTAGCGGAACACTCAACGCGGAGCGGCAACTTCCTTTTATAGAAAATTCCCTCCCTTTTCTTATGGAGAGAATTCCACTAGGCACACACTAGGCGAAGAAAGTGGTTCCAACAAGACAACAGTCACCTCGTTACCAATTACTTGGACATAAACCATACAGGGAGATGGATTGGCACACAAGGTCCTATTCGTGGCCTCCGAGGTCACCAGATTTGACCCCCTTGTATTATTTTCATTGTGGGCCATTGAAGAACCGAGTGTACGTGTATTGTGTATCCAAGAATTGGAACAACGGATTGTTGTGGCTTGCAGAGAAATCCGCCAAAAAATAATAGAAAAGCCCACAAATGAAGAATCCCTGAAATGTACAGAGCTCTGCGCATTAAACGTATTTGTATTATAAATATAAATTTTAATAAACGGTCACATTTGCAACGATACATAATAACAGCTGAGAGTCATTTTTAAAAAAATGTTCTTTTTTTCAAAAATTAATATCCGCTAAGCGTAATAGCAACCCGACGATCCTTACCCTATTCTGAGATGATTCCTATCCTAAAATTAACTTGCTAATGATAAAAGTTTTCTAAATAAACTTGTTATTACAAAAACATACCCCCTCTCTCGTCTAACGTCGGGGGCATAACTCAGAAATGGCTGATCCTATCAAAATTTACTTTTCAGTATAAGTGGCATAAAATAAGCCCAAGAATTGAATTGTACAATAAAAATATGGGATTCTCATTTAAAATAACAAAGTTAGTGTCATTTCCCAGCTAGATGAGAAACTTATGTCAAATTTGTAACCTGCACGCGAGTCCTACCCAAAGTTAACTTGGAGTTTGTACAAGACCATTTTTTGCTAAAGTTAATCGTTTCTGATTTAAATGGGTCGACTATAAAAGTTGATACACCCTGCATATCAGTTGATTCGTATTTTACGTAGGATAAGAAAGTAATATGCTGATATGCTGTTTCACGGAATTTAAAAAAAACTACGATACCTCCAAATGAGATTGTAATTATGACCGAAGGATTAGCAAACGAAGTTTTAAAAAAAATTAATAAGAAACAAAGTTGTTATTCGTTTTTCACATACAAAATTTCCCCAGGCGATCCAACCCAAAACGCATGCTTTTCCCAGTAGTACTTTGACCGAAGGGGGTTAGCAAACTAAGTGCAAAAATGTTTTTAGCAGGAAACAAAGTTGATGATCTTATTTCCACCCCGAAACAAATATATGATTACATATATTTGTAAAAATTAAAAATGTCTTCCCTCAAATTTTTGTTTGTTGTAAAAGAAGTGATAACATAGAAAAAACTTCACCACAGGAAGCTTTACGAGAATTTAGAGCCTTAAAAACAACACGTAAGGAATTTTGGTTTCCATAAATCAATTAGACCTGAGATAAACAACAAACAAATAAGACGTTAGAGAAGTGTTTGTTGAATTCAGCCTTATATGTCTCACTTATAATATCATGATAAAACAAGATTCCTCGCTGAAGATGGCGCAACATGTTTGATCAGTTCATTAAATCCAGAGGAGTTGTGAATTTCGTAGGTGAAACACCGTAAAAAATCACCTCCTGCTTTCCAGCCTAAAAATCTCTATTTTTTATTGTTATAAAAATTCGTATCTAAAATTAATCCTTATTGAATTCTTCAACACATATTTGTTCTACCTTACTTTAGTGCAAGTATCTTTTGGTTTTTGTAACTTTTTATACAATCTAACCTCAATTAAATTAATAACCTTTAATCACAAAAATGGCGATAAATTTATAATAAATTTACACGTCTACAAGAAACTTTAGGGGACATCAATCAAACCACACAATGGTATAAACACGGCTTCCATGAATAAATTAGAACTAGAGGTATAAATACAATAATAATAAATAAATATAAATATAAAACGTTTGAAGAGGGTTTGTTGATCTCATCCTTAATTTTATTGTTTATATTTTTTTCTTTAACTTATTTTAACATAAACTCTAAACATTGGACACAGGCTGGAAATAGAAACAGTAAGCTTTTCCACGGTTAATAAAATCTAGAGGAGTTGTAATTTTTTGTTGGTGGAACACAAAGAAAAAATCTCCTGCTGATCAATCCAATATAAAAATCTCGATTTGTTAATATTATAAAAATTAGTATTTAAAAGCTTTAAAGCACGTTTGGGGAGGGGAGGCGCAATGATTAATGCATTGACACGGCGCTTATCACTGTAAGCAGCGGCACTGCACGCGAATCCGACATACTGCTAATGTTTTTTCTCTTTTTTTAAACACCGGCACTCGTTTTAATCTCATTTAATACAATTCTTATATTATTTTCTTATCCTTATTTATAGCAAAACTAATATAATGATAATAATAAAGTTGCTGTACTCTGAAACACAATTACGTTTAATAGTCCGTTTGTATATTCAAAATACTACTATTCTGATTCTTTGGTTTTCAAGACATCGGTCCAAAATTTATAATCGGACAAAATTGGGGAACAAAAAAAGATAAGAACATTGTTGTGGGACATCGGAAGGAGGAATCCGGAAGACAGACAAGTAAATGGCGTGAACAGTGGTGGGCCCGTAATCCGAGAAAAGAGGATTTGTGTCGGATGTACTCAAAGGATGAAAAGAGGAGAATAAAGGTGGAATTAGCAGGAGGAGAGCAAATGTACTCGCTATCTCCTGCTCTGACAACACATATGTCGACATATTTCTCCTTCTTTCATCTTTTAATACAAATCCTTAACAAATTCACACACACACACACGTACGTACACATACATTGGCACGGCTTCCTTTTCCTTAGCACAGATTTCCGCTTTCCGCCCTCTTATGTCTTAGCCATTTACTACCGACCATTTTTAACGAGGAAGACCACTTTTTGTACATTTTCTTCCTGTAAGAAAATTTTGTGACGTATAGGCTTGAAGAATTGCACATCGAATTGAAAGGCATGTTTAGCAAATTTAAACTAATAATCAAGGAAAACAGTCGTTATGTTTTTGAATAAATTGACTGTTTAGACAATTATTGAAAATAACCGATCATGAAAGTTATTATTTGTCTTCTTACTGGAAATATTAAATACAGTAAAGTGGAAAGACAATAAGAACAATACTCCCATGGGCAACCGTCTGAGTACTTTGTCAGACTTACAACTTTTACTGTGCTCTTGATTTGTATCCTTCATTCTTTTATCCAACCTAATAATATTTTTATTCGACTATTGAAACAAATTCTGATATTGAATTATTTTGTCATTATTGTGATTTTGGAAAGTGTACCACCTTGAAAATTGCCGTCTTTTTTCTCTGAAGGGCGAACTTAATTACGGTGGGGGTGAGGGCTCGGATGTGGTGTTCCGAGGGCATGCGTGCTTTGCCGAGGGGTTCTAAACCAATAATGACGACATCACTTGTGTCTTGACAAGTGATCCGAGACAAATCCTTCCTGACACCCAATCATACAGCAAAGATACCAATCATTATCACGGTGTCAACTGCTTTTTGTATCGGTTCCTTCTCGGCAAAGTGCCTTTTCCGCCGGGCGTAGGAGTTAAAACTGGAAAAACCCCTTGACAACCCGCCTGCGTGATCGAAATACCGACTTTACTATTTCTAGAAGTGGATCCGCCTGGACGGCAGGAGATGGAAAAATTCCTTAAGGGGTAGAGACTGTTTTTCAGACAAAAATTCAAATTTCTTTATTTTTAAGTACATTTCTAATCGTAATTATAACTTTTAATTTTGATACCCATTTCCTTTACAGATAAGGACGCGCGTTCTATTTAAGCATCAAACTTTAAAAAATCTACCTACTTCAAGGTCATTTAGTTTGTTCAAAGTGAGGCAAATAAAAAATAAAAAAATTTCAAAATTTATGTCGGTCTATTAAAACCAATCTTTTTTTCATAGTATGCTACAAATTCCTATCTAAAGGTTTTTTTAAATAGTGAACGGTTGATTTTTACCAACAATTTCAAGCTGTCTTAGATTTTTACACCATTTTTACAAATAAAGAAATTTATTTCTCTGCTCCTTAATGTTTTTGTAACGAAAATATGAATATACAATGAAAAAAGAATCTTTTCAATATCATGATGGATTTTTAAATAAAGGCTACCACTAGGTTTAAAAAATACAACTTTTCGGGAGAATCGATTTCTGATTGAGATCTAATTTGCCGAATGTGAAAAATACATCATTTCAGGAGAAGCTATTTTGTGATCTAGCCTTTTTTCAAATTATTTTTAGCTACTCTATTTGAACTAGATGGATTATATTTTCGAAAAGCGTTTCTTTTTCGAAACCTGTACTTTCTGCTTAAGTTGTTGTCCGATTTATGACATAAAATTACACACCGATTCCTCTTGCGGTAGATTTGAGTGTTTGTCACAGAATTTACCTAAAAGAAGAGAGTCTACAGACAGCTTAAGGGATGACGAGGTGAAATTTCATAAAGGCAAGATATACCTGAACTCATGATTCGCAACTTTCAAAACATTATTTGAACAACTTCTAAACCTAAAAACCTCATTGGACCTGTTTCATTCTGTGCAAAAAATATTGTTGTTTAATATAAATAAATAAATAGAATAATTTGGTATGTTAGGTGAAAATATTGCAAAACCATTGTTATTTAACCTCTAACCGTCCTAAAACCTGTTAATTTTTACATGGCTTTGTGTTACCTTTAGAATATTTTTGCTAAAGTTGTATTTTTAAGGGAACCAATACTTTTTATCAAGAAACAATATATATCATTTTAAAGTCGAATTGTCGTCTATGTTTTTAGACATTGCAATAATTATGTTACGTAACATAAATAGGACGATATTTGGCCTCTGGTGCGGTCAGAGGGGGTGGCCTGATAAAAGCGAATCACGTATTGTAGACCTAGCAGTTTCATTCTCTCGTCTTCCTACTTACAACTATGCCGTTACAATTTTCCTCATTCCAACCATTGGGGCCCTGCTCCCCTTGCTCCCCTTGCAAAAACCTTTCGATGATCAAGTTGTACTAAATTATTAGAATCATTGACATTATTATTATATTAGGGTTTTCTACTACGTTTTTATCTGCTGTTTCATGGGATTGGTCTGTGTGGACAGGATGTCTGTCATTGGGCAAAAAGTAGGCAGTTTGGACAATGATGCCAACCAGTTTTGACTGGAACGATTGAATTGTTTTGGATCACTTGGTTAAACTCTTCAGTTTAATTCCGTACAGAAAGTTTCGATCTGCTGACAAGTATTTCTATACTTTTGAGTTCAATATAAGGGTTCCAAATAAATTCTTTACCGAAGTTAAATTTCAAATAGCGAAAGACTGTCATTTCCTGGGATTTGATATCGCTGATCTTTGAAATAATATTCAAAATCGTCTGCATTCATAGTCTACAGTCAAATCCCCCCGGGTCAAGATCTTTCAGACCGCGAAATGCTTCTTGCTCGGTTCGATCCGTTCTTTTCTAGAATTTATTGAATTTTTTCCGAAGAAAAAATGTAATAATGTCCTAACAAGCATGTATAGGCTACAAATAAATTTGAAAAAAGTCTACTTCTAATTTAAAGTGTGAGCTTTTACTCTCCGAGGGGGTACGGTTTTTCTGTGTCCAAATTTTAAGTTAGTTCGAGGAATATGAAATTCCCAGAAAAGAAAAAAAATAGGTTCTAGCAGTACTTCTTTTTGCAGATAAAATGTGGCATGGATTTTCTTGCAGATGGCAGATTCGCTAAAATTTGACATCCGCCTAATGAAAACGTTTCTTTATATTTTTCAATAGTTATTGAAGACAGAGATTTGAATGGGTGAAAAAGAGGACCGGGGGCAAATGAAACAGATTCGTGTCAGGTGAGAAGATGAGAAGAGTGATAAATGGGTTAGACAATTAAGAAGAGAGGTCGAGGCCCCTCGGCAGATAGCATTCTAATAACGTATAAAACAGAGGGAGCTTTGTCGCCTTATCATAGGACGGCATCTCACTCTACGATTGTCCCCCTTGCCCTTTAACTTTGATCTTTGACTGAGAGACAGAGAGCCTCGTACAAAAACTTCCAACTTTGTATTCATAGGAAGACCGAGCTTTCTCTTTCGCCATCTCTCACCCTCGACGAACTCTTTCCTCGCACCCTCACCTAATTTTCTGATCCCCTGGCGAATGCTTTGCATTTCTCAGGTTATCTCGTTCTCAACTCACCCTCTTTAATAAATGAGTATTTGAAAATATTGTGAAACGGACTTTCCTCTTACAACTCAAACTATTCTGCAAGCAACAAAGGAAGAAAATATAAAAACATCAGCTTACTTCATCTCAAATAAAGTCCAAAATCTTACGTACAGTTATTGTAAATAGAGTTTTTCCATTTTTCTATTGTTGACAAGAGAAGTGACTTAACTGTTAAAGTCCTTGGATGTTGGGACTGAGTCAGTCTGCAAGAAAATAGAGATCGCCTGTAAAATGATGATGACCTTAAAATAGGTCGAAAGCTCGGCAGTAACAACGGAATTCGCTTTCTTCTTCAATCCAGAGTTTTCGTGAATATAGTCAATAACTAATGGAATATCTACTTCAGGAGAAAGAATTGCAGCAATGACAGTTAATTTCCTTGTAAAGAAGAATGGAGTCAATGGAACTGAACTAAGGAAACACGAAAAATACAATAAGCCTCAAGGCTGCAGTACTTGGGAAACTCCCCACTGCCTGGGACCTTCACCATCCCATCCTATCCTAACATGGTATGTACATTTTTCAAAAAGTCGGAGAACACCTCAACGTGCTGAAAAATTATGGATTGACTACCTCGTTCCAGCCTAATTTCTTGACAAATGGAGACTCACTGGTGTACTATAAATAAAGAGCAGGTCTCGGATTTTTTTTGTTTTTTTGTTATATGGACCCTCGGGGTGCCGATGTTTTTGAAAAAAAGCCCATTTGTAAGTATGTCGGGTTCGAATGCAGAGCCGCTGGATTCGAACCCGGGACCTTCACCTTTCAGTGATGAGAGTCGTGTCAACGCCTAAACCGTTGCGGCCACCGACGCCCCCCTGAATATAGCTTTTAATCAGTGCGGTCTATAACTAATAAAGTATCTACCCCGGGATAAAGAATTGAAGTAACAACAGTTAACCCTTCTTCTTAAATGAACAATAGTCAATTGAACTGGACTAAAAAAGAAAGAAAAGTGCTATGCGCTGAAAGACAAAACCCCGCTTCCTAGCCATCATCATTGGCATGTTTAATTTCCAAATCCCCTTATTGACATTATGCACTTAAATTTAAGTCTGATTAACGAACAGATTTTTATATCTGAAAATCTGTAAGGTTCTCTGAAAAACCTTCTGGTTTTTGTTTGGACGAAGTATATTGGGTATAAGAAAGAAGATAAAAAGCGGAAGAATCGACTGTCGTGGTTTTTTATTTGTTGGCATTTCAATTTGTAGCACCTCTACTAAAAGGCTATTTCTGGGTAAGTAGTGGGAAGAAGATATTTGGTTTGGCGAAGATTTCATCTCGCAAACAATAACCAGGGAGGAGGGGGAAGGCTGAGGCTTAGGTAATATTTATGTTATGCTTAGAGCATAAACAAACTCGGCCCGAGAAATCAAAGGGGTGGCGGGGATTATGAACGGGCGGGCTCTGAGTCCTGTTTACATTGGTTAGCGTTTGAAGTGTCGGGGAGACCTGCCTTGTCTCACTTCTACTCTCTCTCATTACATCTGTTGTTCTTGCCTTCCACACAATTTAGTCTCACAAGTACAAACAACTGAGCTGTTTGGGAAATAATCTGACACTAATTCGCCATGGGTAAAACGCGAGGTCTGTTTAGAAAACACAATCCAAGCATCTCTGACTAAACTTAGAAATCTTCCGGTCCAAGAGACACTCCAACATTGCTGGATATGTCATTCCCTTCTTCACATACTTATCCATGAAATCCATATCTTCAAAGCTCATAGAAATAAATAAACATTTTATTTATTTCGAAGGACGTGTCGGTCAGGGAAGAAGACTGTTTAGTGTGCTTAAAAACAGTTACCGCGTTTCGACACTCTTGAAACCATCTTCAGTAACTAAATATTTTACTGTTTCCAATTTTTAGTTAGCCTGATTTTTTTTCTTCACTGTGCACGACTAAAAAAATGGAGGAAAGAGTGGCCTTAAGCTTCGAGAGAGCTAAAACTTTAGACAAAGTTTTTATGTGTTTTAAAACCATCAAATTTAAAATTATAATTAACTAGACAATCAAATGGTCTTTAAGGTTGGATGATCCCTCGTTTTATCAACGTTTCGATGATAAAAAATTAAATTTACTTTCATCCGAGCGCTGAAAAGAAAGTGATCGACCTAAAAAATGTGAAAGAGTTTCTGTTTTGTTTTATGAGTTTCAAGTGGCTAAAAAAATTAGAAAATCTCAATTCCTATCAATTTTTACTGAGATTTCAATATAAAATTTAAAATTGATTGTGAAAGTTGAAAAGGGGAAAAATGTCTAGTGTATTCTACAATGTTACTTCTGGACAATGTTTGTCATTTTTTCCAGAAAGTAAAGAAGAAAAATCATTAGAAACAAATCACCTTTATCCGGGGACGTGTAGGACTCGAGAAAGTACACGGGCCATCTGAGGACTTTCATTCCAAAGAGGCGGTGTTATGCTACAGTCGCGATTATGATTCGAGGCCGGCCGTTCTAATCTCTATCTAATATCCGATGATTAGTCGTTATCATCTGAGAGAGAAACAGCTTTAAGCCAAAACATAATACAATTCAACTGTAGTGATCAATTTTCACGGCTCGCCCTTAGTGAAGATGAGACATTTTGAATATTCGCCTTTGAGTCCGCGCGTCTTCGCCGTTTGGCCTGACAAGTACGAATTTCCGCGTCGATCCATCATCAGTGGGCGTCTTTTCAAACTCAATCGTCGAATATTGGTAAAGTGTTTACGTCTTATCACTTTTTTGAACGTTTAAAATCAATTTTCCAAATCATCTATAATCCTCATTGATCGAATATTTTTCAAACCTCCTTTTCTGACAATACATGAGTTTTATAATAAAAAAATAATAAGGTAATATACTTAATCCATATTAGACTAAATTCGAGGATACCTGGTAGTTATATAAAAATATTAGGAAGGATTGTATACTAGCTATGAATGGGGCTCTATGAATTGGATCTCTGCCTGTATATATTTAGTACGGGTGGGCGTATAGGAAAAATTATTTGGCAACACAACTTATTGCATAAAAGAGAGGGAAACAACTAGAATTACCAACCACTGAAAGACGCGTAGCCGTTAATTAAACGACATTTAAATATAAACAGATTCTCATGTCAAAACGACCTGATTTATTTCTATTGTTTATATATTATGCTATTGTTCGACTGTCAGTTCTTTAAAACTTAATTTTCTTTTGCAGTTTCTTGGTAGCTCGGAAGCGCAGAAGCAAATGGAAATACAACAGCGGGTTCATCAAGAACAACAGCTGAGACAAGACCACATACTTCAACAACAGCACAAAATACACGAACTTCAAGTACGATTTTTTTTTAAATTATAATCAGCGCAATTATGTACATTGGACACTAAACATTCAAAAATTTACCGTTTGAAAAAAAATTCATTCTTTAAACTTTTGAAGAATGAACGTGATTTACATCGACAGTATCAACTTTCTTCTTCGATTCTTTCAATTTGGCCTTATCCCTCATTTTTATATAGAAAATTGTATATATCAACGTGAAGATATAAAAGAAATACAAATTTTACACTGTTATAAGGTGCAAACATGTCTAAAAATTTGATCATATTATGGAAAAATAACCAAACAAGAAGGTGGCTTAATTTTTATTCGTCCAAATGCAGCAGCATATTTGTCATTTTCTCTTCTTTCATTATTCATTTTATTCATAGGTTTTTAGCACTGAAATGAACATATGTTTGCCTGCAAAAACGGTTGACATCTTTTGCTAATAAAATATATTTTATCTGTTTAAATTTTCCTACTAAGAAAGTACCTTTTCGCTTCGCTTCCTCCATAGTTTGACATTTTGACAAAACCAAGTTTATTATATATACAATGTTCCTTGTTTTCCCACCATATCCAAACGTTTCTGATAGACACAAAATTTTAAAGTTGATTTAGCATTTAAATAAAATGTACTATGTAAAGAGTTGGGCAAAAGGAACTGAGTGCTTTTCTTTTCTTTCAAAATGGCCTTATACAATACTTCATTTTTATGTGTACAATTGTATATAATATATAAAAATCAATACTCGAGATAAATAGAATTTTTCCATTGATATAAATCATGCCCTGAAAACATGATCTTATTATTGAAAAATAACCAAACAAGAAGTTGGAATTTATTAACCGTCCAGCATCAGCAGTATATTTGTCATTTTCACTTCTTCCGATACACATATTTGCCTGGGCTTTTAGCACGAAAAACAACACACATTTGTCTAAAACAAAGTCCTATGCTAATAAAATACATTTAAAATCAGTTTAAATTTCCTGATTAAGAATAGAGGTCATGATTTTAAATTTGCCAACCAAGTATTCAGTTCCCGGCTCCATTCTTTGGCAATTGAGCAAAACCTAGTTTATTATTGATAACACCATTCCATGCAAACGTTTCTGATAGACAACAAATTTTTATTGGTTCATTAATCATTGAAAATACAATATACTAAGACTAAAAGGTGTAATTGTTAGCAAAGCCAAGGCCTGTTGCTTATTACCTGTCTTACATTCTTCTCTTAATCATATTTTCTGCATGTCCTTCTAAATTTACACAAACTCTTATTTTTCTAGAGTAGTTGTCGTTGTTCAGAAGCTCTATTAATTATTTGGGGTTTTATTTGAAGTAAGCAGTCTTATTTTCTCTCCTTTGATTGTAAATGCATTCCAACCTACACTGTGGCACCTCATCAGTTCACTTTATAAACTTCTTGAATCTTCCATTCTAACTCGACTAAGTTAGATTAAAATACCCAAAAAGTCTTAAAATATACTAAACAATTACAATTATAAGGGAGGATGGATGGATAGTACATTTCATCCAATCTACTAAGCTGAAATCTAAATTCATTATGGTTGATGTAATTTTTATTATAAACCTAAATAGATTAATAATTTTGAATATTGTTAGTAAATGTTTATATTTGTTAACTGTGTAAAGCATTAGAAGTAGTTGAAAAATTAAGTGTATTAATCAAAAATCCAAAAGCATGACAAAGGAACTGACTTTCTTTCTTTAAAAATTCACCTTATACCTGACTGTTAATATCAGTTATATCAATAAAATATAAAATTTTATTGATTTTTTAAATAATTTTAATTAGGAGGAAGGATTGGCCAAAAAATAATCAAAACAGGCTAAAAACAAAACTGACTTTCTTTCTTTAAAAATTCACCTTATACCTGACTGTTAATATCAATTATATCAATAAAATATAAAATTTTAATGTTTTTTTTTTAAATAACTTTAATTAGGAGGAAGGATTGGCCAAAAAATAATCAAAACAGGCTACAAACAAAACTGACTTTCTTTCTTTAAAAATTCACCTTATACCTGACTGTTAATATCAGTTATATCAATAAAATATAAAATTTTATTGATTTTTTAAATAACTTTAATTAGGAGGAAGGATTGGCCAAAAAATAATCAAAACAGGCTAAAAATAAACTAGCACATTAACAAGATAATTGTCAGAGTTTAAATTTATTAGCTTTGTTTTCTTTGAGCCATAATAAGAATTTCTTGTTATAAATATATTCAGTATTGCATATCCTAATTTATTTATTTATTTATTTTAAGAATCAGATATCATCGCAGTATGCTTCCTCGAAAGGAATCAGCTTGGGTTCGCCTCAGAGCTTGATGTTCCTTCCATTTTTGGATCAGCTTCGAAACCTTCAGCCTCAGGCACACCATTTACCCCAAGTATCCAACGATTCGACCCCTAGCAATGTAAGGATGATTCTTTTTCTGCCAATACATCAAAATTAATTCTATATCCTGTTACAGAGTGGAGACAATTGGTGCGGGAATGTAGAATCCCCTCCACCTCAGGATCCAGATGCGCCTCTCAACCTTTCAAAACCCAAAGCGACTCCAACAGGAAGGACTGAACCTAGTAATAATTCACCTTCACTTAAGTTAATACCTCCAAACTTGCTCATGCCGAGAGCATTTCTTCCATATGCTACAATGCCGCCTCGTGCAAACAGCCAAAGTAAATGCATACCTCAACGATTGTCTTATTTTTATATTTTATTAATAAAATGTCTTCATAGCTAAATTAGGCATTGTGGGAGCAAATGAAAACGACAAGTTGCCTGCTTACACAGGACTTCATTTGTATCCGCCACCACATCATCATATCCTCCAACAACCTCACCGTGAAGAAGTCAAAGAGGACAATGAATTTTTATCACCTTGTCATAGTAAGTCTTTCCTAACAAAAAACAAATGTATGAATTTTTTCAAATATTTTTTCTTTATTTTAGTATGGAGTCAAGAATCAGGATTTAAAATCCAAGATGATTCCAGTGAAAAAGGTGATTACAATTTTTTTTCTTTCTGACTTTAGTCAATTTTTCTAAATAAAATTTTAATCTGTTTTAATACTGAAAATAATTGCAGCCAAAATGATGCGCCAACCAAAACGGGATGGAGAAAACAAACCACATATAAAACGGCCGATGAATGCTTTTATGGTATGGGCAAAAGATGAAAGAAGAAAAATTTTAAAAGCATGCCCTGATATGCACAACTCAAACATATCAAAAATATTAGGTAAGAGAAAATTTCTAAAATTTTTGTTCTGTTTGTTTAATTTTCATTTTTAATTAACAGGAGCACGCTGGAAGTCTATGTCAAATGCGGAAAAGCAACCTTTCTATGAAGAGCAATCTCGATTGTCGAAACTGCACATGGAAAAACATCCCGACTACAGATATCGACCAAGGCCTAAAAGAACGTGCATTGTCGACGGCAAGAAGATGAGAATTTCCGAGTACAAATCCCTTATGCGACAAAGACGAAATGAAATGAGGCAGTTGTGGTGCCGGAATGAAGCTGGGCCTTCGGGGATGGCCGGACCCAGCTACGGCTTTCCTCCCGATGGTTCGATCTCTCCGCCTGAAATGTTAACCTTCTCCCCAGCAAACTCACCTTCTTTTGAAACAAATTCGCCATCGCATAATGAGGAGTGAATTGTGATTTACCTTATGGTATTAAATACAAATACAAGCAGCCAAAAAAAATATTACATTTTTCAATTTTGCGTTTGAAAACTTTATAAGTCTAAAGTAGAATCTTTATTAAGAAATTAAAGTTGTAAGCTTATTATATAATGGATCAAAATTAGTGACTTTTGGCACACAACTAAAATAAATGCCTACTTATTTATGCTAGTGGCAGATTAGGTTGATGTTCTCTTGTTACCTCGAATTATTAGCTCATCGATTGCAAAAACTTAAACTATTAAGTGCATCAATGATTTCATTAAAAGTGTTAATTATAAAAGCAATATTTTATTTGTAAATTTGTAAGAAATTTTTAATTATATATTGTCGGTATTACTTAATATTTATTTATTATCAATTATTTATATTTTTATAACAGAATATTGTATATTGCAGTGGTTTATCCAGTGTTTTTCTTGGACTTTTCATTTTGTGTACACAATTTGTATTTATTTTTCTCAGTTATAATGTTATGAAACAATTGTTTTTTGTTGATTTTCCTTTTTTCTAGGTGGTGTTAAAGTTAGATAAAATAAAAATATCACATATAAATCAAATAGGCGAAAATGAAATTTCAGTTTACATTTAAAATGTAGTATTTGGCAAGGAATTATGGTTTTAAATTTGTTACGTCATTGAACCTGATGGTTAATTAATTTTTAAGGCATTCCTTATTATTTTATAATTTCCACCTGTGAATCCATGTACAGTCATTTTGGCGTCTGACTCTATATTTCAGTATTAAAATATTTTAAGGTCGATATTGATTACTTGCAATTATTAATTGTTCTTTCTGTATTTTTAAGAAATTCAACTTTAAAATAACAATAAATAATTACAAAATTCAGCTGAAAGGTTCAAGGTAAACCATAAAGAAAAAAAGTATTGCTGAAAGAAAATATTTTGGAAATTTAAGTATTATAATCAATATAAATAATGAAACTAATTGTATAAATGTAAATAAAATTAAAGAAGGTGAGGGTCTTTCTATACTGTTTACTATGGAAAAGTGATAATTCCTTTTGTGTGTAAATATAGACTGGGTTAGTATGTAGATGTATGTAAACATGTCAAAAATCGTGAATATACCGCAGATCTGTAAATGTAGTCTAATGGACTAATTTGTTATGATTCTCTACAGGTGAAAATAAATTAGAGGTCTTATAAATATAACATAAAGTGGATTGAGGGATGTATGTTACAAATTTTACAAAATATTTAGTTTGTACGATGTAATCAACATGAATGAACAAGGATGTTTATACCTGCAATATATTCAACTTAATGAATAAAAGAAGAACGTTTTTTCTTTTGCAATGAAATGCTGGTTATCCAATTTTTACCCTAAAAACTACTCTTTGTAATTAAACTCAAAAATACCAGTATTTTAAACATTTTATTTTGTATACACATGAATGAATATGTGATATTAATATCAGTATAACATTTGCACTTTATTGCATATATGCACGCCTTTTTTTAAGTGTGCGTCTGTGTAGATATATAATTATAAGCACACTGTTATTTGCAAACACATCAGGGCATGTTTGTTTTTGAAGTCTGTATGTACATATAAGCTTATACAGATTAGATGTGATTAACAGTGCCAAAATTCTGATTTATGTTAATGTACTGGACATAAATTTTATAATAGGCTTTTACATATTTTTTTTTTTAATTTTTGATTATATCTAAATGAAGCATTTAGTGCAACTACAACTCGTTAACTGTATTTGTATTAAAATTCTCCAAATGATACAAGTACTTCAATACCGGGCCTACTGAAGACAGATGTTTTTATATTGTATATTTTTTATATTGTTATTTAGTAGTAAGGAAAAATTGATTTTTCGTCATAACACGGCAAACTTCTTCTAGACGTTTGACCATTTTTCCAATATAATTTCAAATCAGTTCAACTTTGTACAAGAATACCAAAAATATGTGATGGGTACATATAAATTATTTAAAGTATAAATTCAGACTGGTATAGATAACCCACTGATAAAAAAAAAAGAAATTGCACTAATAATTTGTTTCCAAGAATATATTAATTAAAGCAAAGAATTGGCATCATTTTATATAAACCTGTTTTACTTTAATGTTATTCTTTATGTTCAATATACTTAATATTCTTTCTAGAAATTTACATTTACAAAACAACAATAAAAAAATAAAACATTCAATTTGCAGATTCAGTGCTGAAATTTATTGATTTAAGACTTGAAAGTTTCTTTTCTGATTTTTACTCAGTTACATATTTACAATGTTATCTTACATGAATAGAATCAAATCACACAGATGCATACAAATCCATGTTTATTGATCTTAAACAATCTTTAGATTAAAAAAATTAATATTATATTCCCTTTGTACACAATATACGTACATTACATTTGTAAGACTATATTTATGGTTAAAAAAAAAATATATATGAAAAAACTTATTTCACTGCATAAATAGTAACTTTAATTTTTTTTTTCAAATTTCAAAAGTAAAAGTTAAACAGAGGAAATCAAATCCACCGTTGAGTACAAAAGTGACTATAGTTGGGCAATCTAAAATGGATAACCCACAACAAAAATATGAAAGGCTAATTATGTTTATTAAAAAAAAAACTTACTGAATCGTTGCTAAAATTTAGAGCGTATTTAATAATTTACAAAAAAAGTGTTAAACAATTAGTAATTTAAAGGTGGAGGCACAAAGTACATATGATTTGTATTACATAATAGCCCCATTCTGGTTAAAAGTTTATGTAGCTTGTTTTATATTGTTAACTGTATAGTTCATGTATTATAAATAGCAATATTTATTTCTAGTGTATTGGGTTAGCTGTACTTCTTGTGCCATGAATAATATAAAAACATGAGCAGTTTTCTTTTTTTCTGTATATNGCAATGTATATACAATATATAGCATTGCACTTAATCATCACTATTTAATATGAATTGTATTTAATTCTTTACTGTTATGAAATGAAATGAGAACTTTTTTATGTACTTTTGTTTTTCTTTTCTTTTCATACCATTCACCTTATAGTCTATTAGTGGTATAAATTATCCTTGTTATTTCATTACGCAATTTTTTCCTTTACATGTGGAAATACTAGATGAAAAAAACTTCATTATTAGTTTAAAACAAGGTGAAAGTGTATATGTGTATCCATTGTTCATTAATGTACAACGTACTTGTAGAAATAGGAAGATTAATTGAAAAGCATATAAAAAAATATAAACTTATGTTACTTCTATATAATCCATATTTTAATGGCTATGATATTCCAGTTATACAAATAATAATTAATTTTTAATTAAACAGAACTTCGTATCATGCTCCTTATCATAATTTTTAGTTCATTTCCCTTAGGACAGTTAAAACAAAAAACCTTAAACAGTAAAGATATAGCCATTACAAAATATATAAATTCAACTTTTTAAAAAATAATTGAACTCCAGGAAGTTTTCAGTGAATTACACCCCTTCAGTGTATAAAAATTTCTGTTTAAGGAAATGTCTGCTTGTGAGACGAGAGTCTCTTAAAGCATTGCCAGAACACGGGTTGGCACAATAAAAATGAATTGTATATAAATGTAGAATTCCTAACTGCAATATTTCAGTGGATTATTCATTTATTATCACTTTGGTCTTTCAAACACGTTTCAGTTTCTCAACATCTTTAGTAGTTTGTGGGTGCTTATATCTTATAAAACGACACATCTGAGAAAAATAATTCACTAATAAAGAACTATGTATATAGGTTGGAAAGGACATGTACATTCCGCACAAGCTTGAGATCGACCAAGACAAAGCCAACTTGAAAAGAAAATATTCTGTGTTTTATCACCCCAGAACGATTACAATGTAATTTACCAGGTTTTGGTAAATAATAAAAAAATCAATTAATCATTTTACTGTACAAAAAGCAATGACTTTTGTGGTGATTAAATAGCCCGCTTTTACTAATACCGATAACCTCCTAAAGGACATAAGCAATTATTTATACAAAAGAGACTGTATCATGTTTTCAAAGTTAATAAAAGCCTACTTCAGGTTCACATTGTGAGTTCTTTGTAATATTCCTTTTCTATTACAATTTTATTAACTTTGAAAACCCCCCGGCTTCTCGGGATGGATAAATATTTGAAGCCTAACCGGTTCGATGAGAGCCCGGATTCCCCGGCGGCGGACAAAGAGTTCTCTCACTGGCTGACTACCTTTGAGAATTTCCTGGATTCGGCGGAGGAAAGTCTGGAGGATGGCGATAAACTGAAGGTGATAGCTAACTTTCTTTCTTACAACGTAGATGAAATCATAAGTGAGTGTTCGACCTATTCTGACGCTATAAACACCCTGAAGGCGAGTTCATTAAGAAGAGAAGCGACATCTTCGCACGACATCTGCTGACTCTGCGGAAGCAAAACCCGGAAGAGAGCATTGACCGTTACGTACAGTCATTGAAGATTATGAACAAGGACTGTGAATTCTCTGCTGTCTCAGCGGAGCAGCACAGAAATCTTTATATACGCGATGCGTTTATAAACGGGCTTCTATCCTCGCAGATTCGCCAGCACCTGCTTGAGGAGACTACCCTCGTCTAGACGAGGCGGTGCGGCAAGCGGTGTCTCTCGAGATGGCGCTTAGGCAGGCTGAGGAATACTCCCGGAGTCAGCACACATGTGCGGGTTTGGAGGCGGATTGATCATGTGAGTTTTTCAGACAAAATTAAAGACGTTTGCGCAACCGTCCAAACCGAAAGGGCTAGATGTTACTTCTGTGGGCAAAATCGACATCCTCGCTTTTCTTGCCCTGCGAAAGATGTAGAATGTAATAACTGTGGGACCCGTGGCCACTATGCAAGAGTATGTCGAAAACCTACAAGGGAACCTAAGTCAAAGACTGTCTCCCAGATCTTCGAATGGGAAGTTTTTGGACCAGTTGAGCCACGCTATCACTATGGCTATGGTGAATGGTATCTCTGCTCAATGCCTAGAGGACACCGGAAGCTCAGGAAGCTTTATTAGTTTGGATTTTGTACTGAAACATAACATTAGCATTGTTCCCAGTCAGGGGCGAGTGTCTATGGCCTCAACATTTCGTCATACCAACACTGAAGGATATGTGACAGTGAACCTCAGAATTGCAGACCAGATTTATAAAGACTACAAACTTAATGTGCTGAGGGAGCTATGTTCAGATGTTCTGATCGGCCACGATCTATTAAAAGAACACGAAGGCATAACATTGAAATTTGGGGGATGGAAGGCCCTTCTGGCCATCTTGGCCATCTACTCAGGAGTTGCAAAAGCAGAGCCCCCTAATCTATTTAGTCATTTATCGGAAGACTATCGGCCTATTGCGACAAAATCTCGTCGGTATCATAAAGAAGATAAATATTTTACTTTCAGTAGATTGGGGATGAGACCAGGAAGACAGAAACAACATTTATTTTCTTGTCGAGCTTTCGGCAGAATATCTATCCGTATAGCGGGTAGAACGGATATCCGTTATCCACACATGTACCTGTTCATATAGTATAACGATTTTTTCGAAGTCCTGATGAAGGCGGTATATTCTGCCGAAAGCTCGACAAGAAAATAAATGTTGTTTCTGTCTTCCCGGCCTCATCCTCAATCTACTGATAGTTAAATATTTAAACTGAGAAGGCTGATCAATCACCAAATAAAGAAGATATGGAATTCCTCAAGGCAGAAATTGCGAGGCTGGTTTCGGAAGGGATTATAGAGCCCAGTAACTCGCCGTGGAGGGGACCTGTTACAAAAAATGAAAATCATAAAAAGCGCCTGGTCATCGACTACTCTCAAACAATCAACAAATCCACGTTTTTAGATGCCTATCCTTTACCGAATATCGATGATCTCATTAGGAAAATAGCAAGCTACACATACATCAGCAGTATCGACCTAAAAAACGCATACCATCAGATCCCTATTGCTGACAAGGAAAGGAAGTTTACTGCATTCGAGGCCAGTGGCAGATTATACCAATTCACCCGTATTCCTTTTGGAATTACTAACGGAGTAGCATGCTTTTAACGGGTGATGGATAAGATTCATATCTGAAGAGCGACTAACAGGGTTTTTTGCATATCTCGACGATATATCCGTGTGTGGAAAGGACAGAGCAGAACATGATTCCAATCTCTCAAGGCTGATGGCAGTTCTGGACAAACTTGGCTTTGATGTTAACCAGGCAAAAAGCAAATTTACACAGCTTAAAATTAATGTACTTGGACACCAGGTCTTTCATAACTTAATCAAGCCCTGACCGACTGGCCCCACTGATCGACATGCCTCTTTCCAGGGATTTGTTGCCCATTACTCAAAGTGGATTCCCCGTTTTTCGGACAAAATAAGGTGATTTACCAATCCGCAGCTCCGGTTTCCCCTGGACTCACTGGCAGCTGAAGATTTAGAGAACCTGAAAACAGAAATCGCGAAGGCTGTAGTTAAAACGGTAGATGATTCCTCTCCCTTGGCTGTAGAGACCGACGCCTCTGATGTAGCTCTAGCAGCCACTCTTAGTCAAAATGGTCGCCCAGTGGCATTCTTTTCAAAAACTCTAAATAAGAGCGAAAAGGGACATTCTTCAATAGAAAAGGAAGCAGGAGTTATTGTGGAGTTCATTAGAAACTGGAAATCTTTTCTTTTGGGAAAGCATTTCCATCTTATCACGGACCAAGAAGCATTATCATTTATCTTTAATAAGAAGCAAGCCAGCAAGATTAAAAATGAAAAGATTAATCGTTGGCGTCTGGACCTGGCACACTTTTCTTACGACATTACTTATCGACCAGGGGCAGAGAATGTTAAGGCTGATGCTCTTTCTAGGATTTGCAACGCTGTCAGCGTTACGGAACTCTACGAACTCCACAAGTCGTTGTGCCACTCTGGAATTACTAGAATGTACCATTGGTCAAGAAGCAAAAACTTTCCTTATTTCCTGGAGGATGTCCGAAGACTGAACTGCTCGATATGTGCAGAAGTCAAACCAAGATTCATGAGAACCAAAGGGACCCTAATAAAAGCTACCTCCCGTTTGAGAGACTCAACATGAACTTGAAAGGACCTTTACCATCAAAATAAAAAAATTGGTACTTACATATTATTGATGAGTAGTCATGCTTTCCATTTGCTTACCCCTGCAGGGATATCTCATCGGACACATGGTGGAAAACCTGAAGGACCTTTTTTGTACCTTCGGGGTACCAGCGTATATACATACTGACCGTGGGACCTCCTTTATGTCACAGGAGGTGAAGTCATTTCTGTCTTCCAATGGAGTTGCAACAAGTCGGATAACCCCTTATAATCCTCAGGGAAATGGGCATGTTGAGCGTTTAAATGGGACGCTATGGAGAACTATCATCCTGGCTCTTAAAACTCGGGGTCCTCCTGTGCAGGACTGGGAGGAGGTCCTGCAGGAGTTATTGCGTGCCATTCGCTCTCTATTGTGTACCGCCATTAACACTACCCGTCATGAACGCCTCTTCTCACACCCTAGGCGGACAGCTAATGGTGAAGCTCTTCCATCATGGCCCTGTGCTGGCCAAGTGTAACAGAAAACGGAAGTACGACAACGAGGTCGAGGAGGTGGACCTGATTGAAGCGAACCCTCAGTATGCCCTGATTAGGCGGCCCAATGGAGTGGAATCAGCGGTCTCTTTAAGACAACTGGCCCCTATGGGGAATACCTCTCATGTAGAGTCTCCGGAAGTGGTGACACCGGCGGTGGCCGATGGGAGTGATTCTTCACACCTGGCGGTCGAATCACAAGGACTTGTGGATGGATCTGGATCTGACGGTGCACTGTTGGAATTTGCTCTCCCTGTAGGAGGAGGACAGCCCTTCAGTAAAAGAACCCAGGCAATCTCAACGCATCAGAAATCGACCTGCTTATTTGAAGGACTATATAAATTGATTCGTATTGTTCATGTTCATATTGTTATAATGTATTTCTTTTAAACTCCAGAGGGAAAATGTGGTGATTTAAATGGCCCGCTTTTTCTAATAATGATAACCACCTAAAGGACATTAGCAATTGTTTATACAAAAGAGACTGTATCATGTTTTCAAAGTTAATAAAAGCCTACTTCAGGTTTACATTGTGAGTTCTTTGTAATATTCCTTTTCTATTACAACTTAGCTTGTACACCTACGTTTCACAAGCAGTCACTTCCTTAACATTAGCACAATTTTGGACTCTAGAAAATCCAGAGTATATTATCGCTCAGGCCCCGAGTGATATCAGATCTTATATCCAAGATGGCCTTTTGGAGGACGGGACAATCAAACCAGTGACATCCTATTATACCTCCCCGTTATTTTTGGTACCAAAAAAAGCTCGAGAAGTAAAGGCTGGAGGTTTCCGTCTTGTAGATGAATACCGAGATTTAAATTCGAAAATTTCATACATTGCGCAGTAAGCACCAACAATAGATGATCCATTTGCAAAAAGGAAAATTTTTCACGGTTTTCGATTTAAAGTCGGCATTTAACCAAATACCATTAAGCCAAAAATCGAAGATTATTACAGCCTTTCAAGTTCCTTGGGGTACCTAATGCATACCGGCGTGTACCTTTCAGTCTAGCGACAGGTGGACAGCTATCACAAATTTTGATGGAGAACATATTGGGACCTAACATTTAGCTTCGTTTTTATTTTTTCTACAATCTAGTTGTTTACTCAGATTCGCTTGAAAAACACGTCCAACATCTGCGAATAATATCCCAAAGAATACGCAACGCGGGATTAAAGGTAAACGTAAATAAATTGCAGTTGGCTCAAGAATAAATACCGTAATAATTTTCCAGGACTCGTAATAGCAACAACAGCAAAAATCCTTTCTGTTTTGTAGCGATTTGGATGCTGGGTAGAATCGTACCAAGTACTGAGGCACAATACCATGCATCATTCAAAAATGTCAATATTTCTTAGAATGGAACACGGCCGCGTTATCCGGTAGATCCTTCCCCAGAATCTGAAATTACCGAAGACGGAAGACCTTATAACTTTAATATTATTAAGGCTGTAGGTTTTCGAATCGGTATGAGAATGGAAAATCGGGTAATATCGTCTATTGTTACTAATATGTATCGATATCCGTTACTATTCGCGGCAGACCCGCTAGATCTACAAAGATTGCGTTTCCCTGGCCCGTACAAAGTACAAAGGTGGGGAGTAACAAACAGTCAAACTGGTATAATCGAGACGCGGAAGGATAAACTTCGACTATTTGTAGAATTTGAGATAACTGTAAATATACATCATTTTAATTTGTTGCTATAAGCATTTGGAAAAGTCTCTTTCATTATGTCCATTGTCATTTTATTTAAATTAAAGGTGATTGAGTTTTTGTTTGGTAAAGAGATGTTTCTTTAGTTTATCCTACTTCTTGCTTTTTAGAGAGTTTGTTGGGTATATAAAACTACCCTGGGTTGGTGGCCCATGATATGGCTATTTGAGGTAAGGTTTACTATCAGCTCTCTAGGGATTTAACCGCTACCGTCTTTGTTGGTTTTATCGCCAGATCGTCCTGAAGACCGTCATGCCAGCAAATTTTTTGGTGTCCCTCTCCAGATGAATATAGTCAAGAATTTGAACTGTCTACTACATTGAGGTTCTTGAGCGTGCGCACCTAGTCGTCAGGCGTTATCACGCGTTTAGATTCTCAAGTTATAAGCGACTCACCTCCGCGCACGGAAAATCTGCTTCTTCCGTGAGGTTTGGTGTAGAATCCCGCAAATTCACAGACTAATCGACAGATATGCTGACTTCTCCCGCTTGCCCCTTCCGAAGAGGTGGGTTAACGTTGTGCACTTAACCAATGCCGTGCGTAAATGGATACCCAAAAAGTGGTCGAAATGCATCAGCCAAGTCTCCCACGCACTCCCTAGATAGAGACGACAACTCTCTCCCTGGGTGTAGGGGCTCCCTAGCGTCGAAACCTCCGGATACGCTCCTGCCGAGGTTTCGATTTTAGTGGAATCTCTAACCACCCCCTATGGGAGACCATGCCTACGGTAAAGGCAGCACAGACGGCCGCCACCGACAAGCACCCGCCCCGTCCACCATTCCTCACGCATTCGAGGGACGCCGGCAGCATAGTTATAGCTCCTCGCTGGCTATACGCCCTCGGCAATCCGATCCATTCGATTCCCACGAGGTCGGGAGGTAATGCAGAGGTCATACGCAAGTACTACGGTCCACGGCCACGAATGAAACCCAGCGTCTTCTCTAGATGCCCGCCAGGGGTTTCAGCCACTCCGAGTCCTTACCCATGCAGCTGGGCTTGAACTTGGAACGAAAATACGCTGCCCCCGCAGTTCAGATGGTTATGCACCCTCTCCCGTCCGTGTATATATTAAAAAATATATATTTAGGCAGGGTCCGGTACTCTAACCCGCGAGTGCCTCTGATGCAGCACCCGCCGTTCGCGGCCAGCTCTCATGCCAGCAACTCCCTTAACTCATCTCGAAGGTCTAGGTAGGCGTAGTCTTAGCATCCTCGCACACTTCCTTGGTCTGTCTTCCAAATGCATGCAGAGGCTGCTTACAAAATTTTTCGAGATGCCCTTGCCTCACACGCATTCCACCTACTCGCTCGATGTTACCACATTTAAAAACACAGCGAGGATAATCTACCCTTCTTCTGCGGCATCTCATTGAATCCTCCAAAAGGCAAAGCCCCGACTTTTTAACCCAAGCAGCTAACCTCTGGCCGCCTCCGTTTCAGTTAAGTAGTAAACTTGCTTCCTCACTTCCCGAATTAAAACAGAAATGTTCGTGCTTCCTTGATGAATCGAAATTGAATAATCCTCTCATTGATGTAATTGAACGGTTCTCTTCCCTCATTCGTTTACGTGGAGTGTCGCCTGTGTTAAACGTTTTCCCTCAAAATTCGCAAGCTCGACATAAACGATTTGAACTGGCCCTCTCACTCCTGACGAGTTCGACGCGTCCCTGCTCGTGATATTTAAGATCACTCAGAAGCTCTATTTTATTGCCGAACATCTGTTGAAAGCCAAAGGAAAAATTGTACCCAATTACATTTATCGACCGTGATCTCCTCAGGGTGAGCGGAAGACTCTCCCAATCCCTGCTTGTTCGTGAGCCCAAACATCCGATAACCTAGCCGAAAGTTGCCCATTTGTCTAAATTGATATGCTTCTATTAACACGTTTCTTCTCTGCATTCTGGGCCAACCACCGTTCAGGCCCTAATAAGAACCAAATTCTGCATACTGTCACTTCGCTTCCTCATTAGGAAGTGCATAAAAGAGTGCTTGACTTGTTATAAGTTTCGTAGCTCTTCTTACTAACCTCAAATGGCAGATCTTCCTTTGTTTCGCGTCACTGTCTCTCGCCCTTTCTCACGCGTAGGCGTCGATTGTGCAGGTCATTTTACAGTCCGATCAAATTTTTCTCTAAAGGTTATTTACGTTTATTTGTCTGTACAGCAACTAAGGCGTTCATCTGAAATTTGTTTCGGAACTTTTCACACGATCGCTTTTCTCTCTGCACTTGATCGTTTCATTGAACGTCGTGGTCTTCCTTCAGAAATATTGTCAAATCGAGGATTCGGTCGGAAACAAGCAGGTATCGTAGTAATCTACCCATCATATTATCCGGAGCCTTGGTTATGCTGAGGGTTTAGGTGCTGCATTGCTGGGTACCGAAAGGAAGATTGGTGAGGAGGACTACACACTCGTTCACCTCAGGCGAACAGGATTTATTTAATTTTAGTTTATTTAATTACTTTCATTATTAGTTTCGTGACCCAACCAGCGCTCGCCCTATTTAACGAAGCCGACACCCAACATTAGATAAAGAAAAAATGGACGTAGAGGAGTTCCATACAAGCTGGAAGGCGATTGTTCAGTGGACAGAGTGAGATCAGCTTTACTGGCCATAAAGCAAAGCCAAGAATTTCATCTGTTGATTTTTTAAGGAGTAATCCATGTAAACTACTGTGGTATTCTGTTACTCCTGAGCTTTCTTAACGGGGTTTAGTTATAGAAGGAAAGCTATCGGTAACATTTATTCCTTCAGATGGAGTCATAAGGATTTGTTTCTTTAACCCTTAAACTTTCGTCTATTATGCCGATCTCTGCTAATGGATTATCAAGAAGATATTCATTTCTTTTTGAAATAAAGTAATTCTTTTCAAGGGTATGTTATGATTTGTGAGGTTCAAGAACGGTTTTCCCAGTCATAAGCCTTTTCCTATCTATTGCAGGACAACTGCATAGGATATGTTCTGTCATTTCTGTTTCTTCTAGACATAATCTACAATGGTCTCTGTTGATAGTCGAATTTTAAAAAATTGATACTTAACCTTAAAGTCCCACTATGGGAAAATTGAGGCAAACTTATTTTCCCTAGTTTAGTATTTAGGGTGCCAAAGAACACAAGAATGATGAAAATTGTAAAAATATCATGGTGGCAGTAGGATGTACTCAAACTGCTAATAGGCAACTCTGGGCTTCCAAAATACCAGTATGCAAATGAAACTTTTTTGAGCGATGATATCAAGTGTTTCTGAATGGTTTTTTAGTGCTGATTCTGAATATGACTTCAGTTTTTTCATTATTATAATCTTTTTCAGAATATAATATTCTTTAAGATTATAATTTTTCAGATTATAATCTTTCTAGAATAACGTGTTGTTGCCTGTAGGCTAAATACCTTCTACTACTGCAATACTTAGACCATTGAAACTTCCTGGAAATTTTCATTTTGTAATTCATCATTCAAATATGTATTTATGTATCTCTTTAGTGACTGGGAGTTTTGATGGCTCTGAGGAGGGTTGAGTGTGTAAAGCCGATGGTTGAGGCCGGGACCGTGTGAGCCGTTGGTCGCGTTCCGTAACCGTGTAAGCTGTTTCTCGAGGTCCGGGGCTATGGATACAGAGACTCGTGGCCGGTAGCCAAGAGAAAGCGAGAGCGAGGCTGATGTTGCGAGTGCCCTTGCTAGTGAGCTGGTGTTGCCGATGGTATTCCAGATAGGTATGGAAATCTCGTCGACGAGACGAGTCTCCAGTCGACAGCCCTCTAGTAGCGGTGTAGACGGTGGCACCGCTATTGGAGAAAGGAACACCGAGCTGGATAAGACAACACGATGGATACCAAAAACAAGCTCGCATCTTCAAAAAGGAAACTAGCGAATGCTGCCTACCCTAAAAGTGAGACAGCGATGACACTGGAGCCATACATCCCAATATCTCCAGCATCCCCAGCACTGAACAGAAGGAAGAAGATGTAAAAAGGAGTGGAAAAGGGAGAAGAAGGAAACAGCATAACTCGTCAGCGGGTATCGGTTTGCTGCGGATTACCCCTCTGGCCGACTTATGTGACGAAATACTACGTACGCGCGGAAGGAGGGAAGTTTTCAATTCACATTCCCCTTCCTCCTGAACGCTAATCGAAAATATGCAAACCCAGCAATATTACAAAATCGAGAGAAGGGAAATCTTCCGACGATAGCAGCATCTCGTCCCGCCCTGGTACGTCCTACGCAAAAGAAAACAAAAGCGAATGTCGTTACCTCGGCAATCAAATCATCCCGGAGACAAGGTGGTCTTTCAACCCCCCAAAAATAGGGGAGAATAAGAACGTCCTTCTCTCAATCATCGCCGGTGGGAGTTATAAACCAGTGTTTAAGACCCACCACCCCGTGCATTTTTTCGAGGACCTGGGTTACAGATCTAGGCTCCTTGACAGAATCGGACGGCCCTTTTCATGCCACCCTCACAAAAAACGCAAAAGAGGGTGGAAAAAGGGAAGGCCCCGACCTAACCTGCGAAAGAGGAACAGAATACAGAGTGGCTAATGGAATCCATTCTGCACTGGAACTGCAAACCAAATCGGAAATAAGAGACACATAATGGCGATGCTCCTCCAGGAGACCTGCATCCGCCCTAGGGTGCACATTACATTGAGGAGTTATTAAACCTTCTCAAGGGGGGGGGGGGTGCAGCTTGATCCGGGATGTAGGGCACACGGAGGAGTAGCTAGGCGAGAGCTAATAAGAGAAAATATACATCCGCATGAAGTGAGACTCAATACAAACATCCTGGCGAATGCAGTCCGAGTAGCACGATGTGCCTCACACTGTGCTCAGTCTACCTTCCGCCAGACGGACTATTGCACAGTAGTGAGGTTTCTGCCCATCTCTTCTCTGCCATCCGATTTTAGTGTAGGGCGATTTCAATGCGCACGGATGGTCACAGCACTCGGATGTTAGGGCCCGAATGATGGAAACCTAACTGGTGAAACAGGAATGGTCCTCCTAAACAATGGCGCCGTTACCCATATTGATGTAAGCACCAGAAGTTTTAGCACGATCGACTTGTCGTGTGTCTCATCATCCCTGGCAACAATGGTAGAGTGGAGTGTGAAATCCATTGGGGAACCTCCCACTTGAGTGGCCACTTCCCGATAATTGTGAGGAGTTCTGCCGTGAGGCAGACGTACCGTGTTCGAAGTAGGTAGAGCCTGAAGTGGGCGAACTAGCCGCTTTCCTCCGAGTCAGTGACATTTCTGACCCTCATAGGAGAAATCAACAGAAATATTATGGGTCCACTTGTAGACCTTGCGTGCCGTGGTGAGCGACGACTGCGCCCGAGCGCATGCGGAGAAGAAGCGGACCTTTCGACGCTTCAGAAGGCACTCGATGAAAGATAATCTTATTATGTATAAAGTGACAAAAGCCAGGGAGGCGTACACTGTCCCAAGGAAAAGGGAATCCTTAGCAAAGTAGATAGAGGGTATCAACTCTCATACTTCGACTGGGGAGGCTTGGCGAAGGATCAGGGCTCTCTCTGGCTGCACTAGTTCGGTGCCGATACTAAGTACGGAACACGGGGAAGTAACCGAGGCGTCGAATGGCATGGCACTTAGCTGTAGGGTCACGGCTAACCCCGACATCTTCCGTAGAACGAAAATCCAGACAGAACGAATCCGGATTGACTTCGACGGCGGAGAGAGAGGAAATGTATAAACCTCCGCTGACGGTCGGAGAGTTAGAGGCCGTGTTGGAGCGTGCCCGGAATTCATGCCTCGGTTGCGAAGGTATCCCATATGAAATGAAACGAAACCTTCCTCAGAGTGCGAAGTGCTTGTCGTTATTTTTCACCAAACTAAACGATGCGGGCTCCTATCTAGACATCCCCTTGTTAGATCTAATCGGCTTTTTCCAGCAAGGGTGAATGGAGTGTATTTTTTTCTGAAGCCAAATTGGCAAGAGGGTGTATTTTTATTAGTAAACTCAAGTAATCTGCCAAGGATTATTTTTTCAAGGTGTTTGCAAGAACGTGATCTTGAAACAAAGTTAATCAACGATGTAGGACGTTAGTTTGTCTATACTATATGATCTTTCCCAGGCTCTGAAAATGCAAAAAGTTATCTGTTTTCTGGGACAACTTAACCAAAACAGTCAGTAGTAATATAGACTCTCTTGTAAGATTTTTGTATTGGTATAACCGCATCCTGGAGCCTTTTATGATTTTGAATATAACAAATCCTGATGATATTTCATTCCTGGAGTGTTGTCAACTGACAATGTTTATACTTAATATTTGGAATCCCAGAAAATAAATTCATTTTAAACGCAAATTGAAATTAATGACTATAAACATGATATTTTTATCCATTAGAATGAGAAGCAAACATAGCAGGGGTGTGATTCATGCATTTCAATTAAAACTGCACTATTATTTTCCTTAATCGAAATTTAATTTTTTTTTTTACATTTGGCACCAAACATTTGTTTACGAATCAACAATAAAACACCAAACATTACCACCATAACAGAGACACGTCAATAACATATGCTTGATACATCGATTTCAATATTTGAATGACATACCTTGCTATTTGTAAAGCGCACAGCTCATTCTTCGTAATTAAAGTGTGGTAATTTGCCTGATTAAAATAAACGTTTATTTATTATATGGTATTTGTGTAATTATTACATTTACCATTCTCCTGAAGAGTATGGTAAAAATGGATACAATATTTATTTTACAGATTAACATAATGTTCTAACATAAATGACACTAAACATATTCATTATTCAAAAATCAAACAGAGCTATTATTAAAATATATTTGTTACATAATTATAATAACAATTATATTACAATAGATAAATTTCAAACCACAGTTGTTTTTTTTTGTTTTTTTAACCACAGCCCATCATACAAAAAAATATGTTTAAGAAAGTATATCAGTATAAGAAAATATAGCAAATGTTCACAACTAATTTGAATTTTGATTAATGATAATCGCATTTGTATTAATTAAACATGCAAAATAGTTTTAGTAATAAAAAATTATAGCAGTTTAAATAAATTTAATTATTTCTAGTTTACGTGCAACTATTCAGGTACTAATAATGGTAAAATTTCAAACAGCAAATATTAACACAAAAAATAAATAATTATGATAATAAAATGGTTCGAATTGAAGGAGGACTTATGAGGATTAATATGTTAGAAAATATGTTGCCATTAAAATGTATACTCATTTGCTCTGAACATAGAACATCAATTCTTAAAAAACACACATCAAGACCCTAACATCCTTTTTAATTTGCTATCACAGTTCTGACTACTTAAAGTATAAAGTTTAGTTTTTTCAGGGTTTTTTAATGCTTAATCTGAATTTTTTAAGATTGTTGAATATACATTTTACATATGGAGTGGGAGGGAAGAATTTAAAATTACATTATTTAACAAAACACTACCTTTACAATATATTAAAATTATAATACTATTTTATCTGAGATAATGTATAAAGCAAAAAGTTTAAACCAGATGGTATAAAGCTTTTCACCAGAAATATCTCTTGAGTGTATGGTACCACAAAATAATCTAAAATATGGCAATAAAGTTATGTACAGTTTGTAAAGAATAATTAATTCAGTAAGAAAAAACAAAAACAGCACCAATTTTCACTACAAGCACAAGAAAAAGGCCCTTATTGAACTGATTGAAAACCATATAAAAACACTGTTTTCTATTTTGCTCCACAAAAGAATAATCTATGTGACAAATAGAAACGATACCTGTCATATTTGAAGTTCACCCATTACCACCTTATTAAACATACTTATTAAGATACTTATAACATGGATGATAAGTTCAAGTCAAAAGACTGTACATTGTAAATTTGCAACATTCAATTATTCTGAGGTAGGCGCGATCATCCAAACTGTACAGCTTGTAAACTGTTTTTTCTTTATAGCTGTTTAAACACACAACAGTAATAGTATTGATATGTATAATACTATTGATAGCAGTATTATATTATTTGTCAAATTTGTTTATTAAACCAGTTAATGCCATAATTTATATAATTGTGATGACAGTTATACAACTGTGACAGTTAATTGCACAGGATAACTATGAAGAAAATACACCAATTCTCCGAGCATTAGAAAAATATTACTTTGGTAGAACACCCAAAGGACTTTTTAAATAAACTTTTAGATAATTCATTCTGAGAACTGCTAACCATCATTTTTCAGCTGAATACACAAATTTTGTTTTTGCGTGACCACATTCGCATCATCAATTTCAAGAAACCAGTGAGTGCGCATGGGATAGGTTAGGTTAAATTACAGTTAGGGTATGTATTAGGTTAGGCTAGGGACAAGATGTTAGGTAAGGTAGGGTTAGGTTAAGTTACGGTTTGTGTTAGGTTAGGGGCAGGGTTGTTAGGTTAAGTTAAATTATGTTAAGGACAGAATTATGGATTGTGTTAAGGTAGGGACGAGGTTAATGTTTGTGTTATGTAAAATTAGGTTAGGGTTAGAGATGGGTTTATATTAGGTTAAGAGATTATATTAGGATAAGTAGCACTAGGTTATGTAGGGTTGGATTAGGTTAAGTATAGGTTTGGTTAGGTAAGGCTATTGTTGAGAGGTTAAAAAGGTTATGCGGGTGAAAGTTCTTGAAATTATAGAGGATGTGTCAAATAGTCCAATGTTTATTAATTTTTTTAGTGTGCTGGCAAGCATCAACCTGAAGGAACTAGGGACGTCTTTTCAATAAACTAATACTGGACAAAAAACCTTCAAGTTTTAAATCACACACTGGTCTAGAAGGTATGGCAGGTCTCTCCAGTGATGGCATAAGCTAATAGTGTCATCGGCAGTACAGAAAATAGCGAGTAATCTTTCTTTAGTTTACAAAATTGCCTAGGTTTCAACATGGATATATTTTGGGGCTGGATACTTAAATTTTTTAGTGTGACTATTTTTATGTCATCAATTTCGCATTAGCGGGTAGTGCATATCTAATGTGTTAGGTTAGGTAGTTAAGGGTTAAGTTATTTAGCATTAGGATTAGGTATATGGGCAGGTTAGGTTATATATATCCATGATTTAATTTTTTTCCAAGAATCCTACAAGTGTAAAGTTTTAAGATCTTCACTCATATAAGTAAAAGAGCCATGCACTTTTCTTAATAGGTTTATCATTACTGTTACTTAACTAATGATGTTGAAATTATGAAAGACAATGAAAAATATTATACATATGGGCAATATTTTGTTGCTGCTATGCATTTATCTGAATACATACATTGCCCATACAAAAAAATCTTACCATCTGGTTTTTGCATGCAAAATTGCCAACTTTGGAAATGCATATTTTCTCAGCCTTTTAAGCCACAGACCTGCATTCTCATTTTTTTGAAAATTTTACATTGAACAAGATGGTTTTTTTAAAATGTTTTCCTACCTTCAGTCATTCATCAATAAATTCAAAAATTTGTGAACTTGTTAATTTTTGCACTTTTTACAAAAACTTAAAATTGAGCTGTGGAGCCAGGAAATTGTCCAATTGATCACCTTCCTATGTGCCAACTTTCTCAATCATTTTCGAGTTATTCTTGATGTTTGTGCAAAAAAACGTGGTTTTTTACGTGCTCATGGAAAAGAATTTCAATCAGTCTCTCTCCAATTTTGCAATTTGAAGTAAATTCGTAAAAAAGGGCATTACATACAGAAGTTACATGTTTCCGAATATTTCATCCCGAAACTAGGAAAATAATTAAAAAAGCCATCTTGTCCAGTGTAAAATTTTCTACGAAATGAAACAGCGCAGGTCTGTGGCTTAAAAGGCTGAGAAAATATTCATTTCCAAAGTTGGCCATTGGCATGGGCAGTACAGATAAAATGAAAAATCACTTATCTAGCAATGTACTGAAAATAATTGTAAAATTGTAATGACAAATTACAGGTTAGTTACACGGCTGGCTGGTCATGTAAACTTGACTAAGCAGTGAATAAGGTCGTTTTGATGAGTAAGATTGTTCAATCAAACTTCAGAACATAGAAAAAAAAAATTCATGTGAAAACTATTATCATTTCTATTAACAACAAAATAAAATATTTGTACTTCTTAAATAATAGAGAGCAATCTGTAACTTAATGTAGACAGCTTTTATAATAAATTCATATTCAAAATTAACAAAACAAAAAATAATTGAGATCAAGTAATATGAAAATATGTGTTCTCACATAATCATGCAAAATAGTAACATCGTAATTGATAATGTTACATGAAAGTTTACACAAAAAAAAAACAAAAAAAACTGAATACTTGATTTTATATTACTGTCAAACAGATTTAGAATAAACCATAATAAAATATAAAAAGTATTTATTTTGAAGCACACTCAAGTTTTCCATCTTTGTGTTTCCTGATTAGTTTCAGCTTCATGATCTTTGGTTTTTTCGAATCCACCCAATGGCTCGTGTATGATTGATCACAAACCCACTCAGACGTAACAGCAGCTTCCTTTGCTTGGTTCTCCAACTCCCTTTTCTTCTTCTTGCTGAGTGGTCTTTTCGGTTTTTCAGGTTGTTTCTCACAATCAGTGTCAACAATGAGGACGTCTTCATCCGTATCGTCAATAAGTAAAGGCGCTTCAGATGTGCTCAGAAGTTGTATGTCTGATTTGTTTCGAACCAAATTCATATTATGAGATTTTTCGAAGACACAACCTGAAGTGTTTGGTTTGTGAACAATGTCAATCTCCCTAAAACATTGATAGAATATTCCTTGTATTTTCACTTTTTTTTTAAATGATAGAACAATAAATTTTACTGTGAATGAAACCATCTTTAATAATTGGTGAGACTTGGTCAAAAAATATTACACAGCATTCTTGTCAATGGGCCCTTTCTTTTTTCCTAGGCTGTTGCTATTAAGCCCGGTCACTATGTCAAAATTGCATAATTATATTAGCATGTGTATCGTAGATAACGAAATAAATAATTTTAGACCAAGCAACATAGCAAAGTAGGCTAAAATTGTTTTTACCGAGGAAAAAGTAGATAAATTTTTGGTAAAATAAAAAAATAAAAATATTTTCTTCAAATTTTTGCCCTTCCAAATGGCCATTTTTTTTTTTTTTTTTTTTTTTTTTTTTTTTTTTTTTTTTTTTTAAAGCAAGAAACCATGTTGATATTTGATTTTAACACCCTCAAAAACCCTGAATACAAATTATTATGCAAAGTAAAAAAAATAAATAAATAAATTCAATTTTTTTTCTCAATAACCATAAAAATTAGGATAGCTTTGAAACGACTAAGTAATTTCACTAAACCCATATAAAGTTTAGAACCTTATAAACTATAGATAATGGGCAAACCTGATCTTCATATGTAAATTAGAACTAGAGGTAAAACATAAAATGTCTGGTAAGTCACCATTATTTTTTTCACTTATAATAACATAAAAACAAAACAATTGTTGTCATAAGGCTGAAAGTAGAAACATTCAGCTTTCCAACTGTTGTAATGGGACCCTGTCCATTAGATAAAATCCAGAGGAGTTGAATTTTTATGTAATGAATTTTTATGTAGAACACCATAGTAAAAAAAAAAAAAAAAATTGACTGAGCAAATAAGCAAAGATATATATATTAAGCATGAAACGTCATACTCATTTTTTCATTAAAAAAAAAATCGGAATACAAATTTTTGTGAAAATTGAAATTATTTTTATTCCTTACATTTCTTGCCGTCTGAATGCTTCTGATTTTTTCGAAAATTACAAAACAGTGATAACTTTGATATGACTGCACGGATGCACTGGAAACTTTACATGGCTTTAACATCTTAAAAAACACATAATGGAATAAACTTGGTCTACATACATAAATCAGAACCAGAAATATAAAATGATTCGTTTGAAGAGTGCTTGTTGATTCCTTCCTTATTTTTCTCACATTTACTTACATTAAATAATTATAAATTATTATATAATTATACGCTAATATTGGCTGAAAGAAGAAATATTCAGCTTACTAACAGTTGTAATAACTTAATCCATAATTGTTTAGTGTTCATAATTGACCATATTAATTATTCAAATTAATTATTCTTTTTACCTAAGGTTTTTGGTTAAGATGAAAAATTAGTGTCATGAGCGGGATTTAAACCCACAAACTTCGGCTCAATACGCAGCTGCTCTAACCACTTGAGCTATTGTGACTTTGACCCTTTTGGACACCAACTCCCCATCTCGCCCACTTTTTGCCATATTTTCAAATGCCGTGTAATCAGGATTCAATTCTCATTGAATTAAGAATGTTTTATGTCTTTATAAGTAAGCAAAATAAATCTGAAAACAAAATAACCTCTCAAATGTGTTATTTTATATCTCCAGTTCTAATTTTTTCACCTAAACAAATTTTGTGCCATTAAGTTTAATTTATAGAGTTCTAGAAATCTCTTAAAGTTTACTGTAGATTGTTAAAATCTAAAAATAATATGCAGGATCATATGAAATGAGTTTAAATATATATTGGGTTATCCGGAAAATAATGCAGGTTTATGGTTATAGCAAAAAAGATTAAATAAATGATTTAAAACATTTTTTCTTAATTAAAATACTGTTCATCACTCTCAAACACTTCTCCCAACATGATGGCAACTTCTCTATACCCTCTGAATAGAATTTTGAGTCTTTATTATTAATAATTTCTGTAAAAGCATTTTCTAATGACTTTCGATCAATAAATTTTTATGTTGTAAAGCGTTGTCCAGGTGTCTGAAAAAATGGTAGTCGGTAGGTGAGAGGTCTGGAGAATAGGGAGGGTGAGACAGAATCACATAGCTAAGTTCCAACATTTTTTATGTTGTCACATGTCAGACATATAACATGGCCTTTTCATGGCTTTAATAATGCCAATTTCTGGTGCATTTGATGGGTTGGAGGCTTTGGAAAATGTAGGGTTGCTTCTCCCTTGACGGGTCCACTGTCCAAAGCATCTGCTGTTATAGTAGTAACAATTCTATACAAAAAAAAGTTTGTTTCTGTTTCGGCAAAGAAGTGTTGTGCAACTTCATAACAATGATTTTTTTGGTAGTAATTTAATATAAGAACCTAACTTTCGAGCTTTTCACCTTTCCAATTGCCTGAAAGTGGTCAGCGATGGTCTATTTGCTAACCGAAACATTTTCTGCAAGTTCTCAAACTGTTATTCTCGGATTTTCTTCTACCAAAGTTTGCAGAACATCTTCATTTAGGGAAGAAATCCTTCCACGACCTTGTCTTCCAAGGCTCAAGTTTCCCTCTCAAAATTTTCTAAACCATCTCTGAATGGTGCCCTCACTCACACTGCCATCGCCCCTGACTTTATTAATGTTTCTGGCTGTCTGGCCTCCGTTCCAACCGAGTTTAAACTTGCAAAACAAAATTACACAAAAATCACACAGTTGACATCTTAGTAAAGATTGAATTATTCCCAAGTAAAAAAATTCTAGTTAGCTAATTAGGTAACATTTAAAAACTTGATTATTCCCCAGTAATGAAATGCTACTGAGGTAAATAAACATTTTTGTTTGGGAGAAAATTAAAACATGTTGATATTTGTACAACAGAATAATCCATTAAATGTAAACAGTTATTTAGAAAGGTAATGGAAAGAAAACATGAAAAACGTCATTATTTTCTAGAGAACCCAATAAAAAATTGCAAAAACCATAAGACATTGTCAATAAAATAGGTTTTAAAAAATTGTTTTTAGAAAAAACAATTCGGATTCATTTTAAGCCACCCTTTAAAGCTCACAAATGCAATTTTTTTATTGTAAACTAAAAATGGACATTTTTTGGGCTGGATTAGACCGGGACAAATTTTTGTTTTCCAATGTCCAGTTTTCTACTTAAAAATTCATAACTTTTCTGGATTTTATCCAAATTTACAAAATTGTGTTAACGTCTGCATAGATGGTGATGATGGTATTGGGGTGTGAAGGTAGGTCAACTGTATAAATGATACAAAGGATGGGACCGAGAATGCTCCCTTATGGGACGCCGGCTAGTATCTGTCTGACTTCTGCTGCTACACCTCACTCTGAAGCAGCAGTCAACCAAACAAAAACTAAATATAAAGTTTGAATCTTTTAAAAAGTCAAAATCTTAGATGTAATTTTAAACAGTTTAACAAATAAGAATATAGATTATTACTGAATTAAAACTGAAAACTAAAATTATCATTAACTGCTAAAAATGTCCGTGAAATGTTTACTATTAATGTCTCATTGTCTTAAGATAACAATATCGATAATAGATTGTAAGAAAAAGATTAAATTTTAATCAATTGTGAATTGATTTCAAGCTTTTCTTTGTTAAGACAAATGATAAGCATATCGCACAGTTAAAACAAAAGGAATCAGGTGTTTTATTTTTAAAGAATTAAGTTTCATTTGACAGTAAAATTAAAGAAAAACAAAACCTCCGGAATAAACAAGTATCTGGAATAAATTTTAAACCATTTTTTTTGTGTTCCTTATATCAATAAATATCCAATGGAAAATCAATAATAAGATTGTACATTATATTTTTATTTACCTTTCTAAACGTTCAGTCAAAACATGAGCCAAATAGGTATCGATGTTTTTATTCTCAACCACCTTAACCCTCTCTTCCTTTTGAATGGAACCTAAAAGAAAATTAATGTTCATAATTAACTTAAGCTTACTTTCTGTTCAGTAACTTGTATTTTTTATATTTTTGGTTTAAAAATGATACTAAATTTTCTTTTGTCTCTGTCTCCTCTCTCTCTCTCTCTTTTTCTATGGTATGGTGTCAGAAATTCCTGGGAACTGAACCCATGATTATGGGTTCTGTGACAAGCCGAGAAACTAACTCTAACCCTTTTTGTTGATTCAACTAATTGAATAGATGGGAGTCAAGGAGTCCAAACATCCCCCCGGTTTACTGAACATAAATGACACAACTAGGCATTCGTACTTCACACCAGTTGCCTAGTTGAGTAATTGAATTTAACATGGAAAGTGATGCCTTTGCAAGTTTCAATGTGAAACAGCTCTTTGAAGAAATTCATATTAGTCCTGAGTGATGGGACAGCAACGATATTAAGGGAAGTGGGCAGTAGTTGCGAGAAAGCACCTATTTGCCTATAACAACACATCAGAGATCCCACTTTTCTTCGACTGAGTTTCCTCCTTTTTGCTTCTCTTCATGCAGAAGTGAAAGCACAAGATGTGGTCCTGCTTCCTCAGGTTCTAACATCATACTCGATAACTTACACAACTCCCATGGGGAAGAAAAGTTGATACAACTTGCCTGGTTAAGATATTAGTCTCCTGGAATCATATTGTGATCAGTGGAATTGCACTGTTAACTTAACTAAATCAAAGATAATGGTATTTAGAAGAGGAGGCAGGCCTGCCAAGGCCGAGCACTGGTTTTTCCAAAGGGATAGAGTTGAAGTAGCAAACTAATATAAAAATCATGGTGTTGTCCTAACTTTCAGACTCTCTTTAACCACTAATCTGAAACGTAAAGCTTAATTGTTGAAAGTTGCCTTGAATAGAATATGGTATGAGTTTTTGTCCAGAAGTTAATCCCTGTTTTTGAAGTTTAAATTATTTAATTCAGTGTGTCATTCATTTTATGCTAAGCATGACAGTTGTGGGGGTTTCAGCATCGAGATGACATCAAAAGAGTTCAATGTTTTTTATTAGAAAGATTTTTTCATTGCCTGACTCCACACCAAACTAAATGTTATATATTCAGATAGCAGTAGTTAGTATTTCTCTTCTTACACTTAGCTTGCACTTCTCATTTATTCTCAAGGAAATTAAAGGCTCTGTTTCTCGAAATACTAAAATTATTGCTCCCAAGATTATTAAATCTAATTGCGCTTGTCTTTATCATTGGAATTCACTAGCTTTTAATTCTGGTAGTAATTTTACCTTTCTTTAAGAAAATTTCTCGAGTTGGCCCAAATATACTGTGGAACTTTTGAGTAAATTAGGTGATCAACATCATGAATTATGAACATCGTACACAGTTCTCAAACAGGTATCTTCTTTTTAACGATGGACCTAGACCATTCTAAGGTAACATTTAACTTTAATGCTCAAAAAGCTATCTCTCTGAAACTCCCTGCTCTACAATGGCTACTTAAACTTAGGTGCAAATAAGTATTTTTAAATTCTGTGCCACGAATGGAAGGCGTTGGAAATTGCATGTGAATAACCTAAGAGTAAAAGAGGATAGTTTTCATTTTGTTGCCCAATGTCCCACATTGTCAGAGTTTCAAATCCTATATAGAGGCAATAGAGCATTTTCCAGGTCTCAGCTGCTTGATTTTCTAAACTAATGGTGAAAAATCTCAATGTCTATAGGTACGAGTTCAGAAATGTTTAGTTAAGTGCTTCATTTGTATTCAATTTTTTATTTAATTAACCGCCCAACTGTCCGATGGCTAAAAAGTAATAATCCATGTTGTATAAAACTTTATAACTGTTCAGTACGTTATGTTTCTTTCATTATTGTGTGTTATATCTAACTTGCCTCGTATGGAACCAGCCAAGAAAAGCCTTGAGAGTCAACCAGGCAACTAGTTGAATCAACCAATCAACCTGCATTGTTTGAAAGAGTCTTCCTGTGGAACACGGTAAATTTTGGGATAAATGTGATTTTGTCGTTGTGGACATAATTCTCATTTACAATGGATCTAAGGACTTGAGATTGAAAGGATTAGAGACATTGAATGTTGGAAGATTTAGCCGTTCCACACAGTTCTACACTATGCATCTAAATCAGTAGTAGTAGCACTTCATTGTTTGATTTTCATGAATAGATTGTATTGTCGTCCCTTAAGTTTGGAGAGACCTATTTATAATTTAAATTTTTGTTTTACAGTGAAACATTAAACAATTACATAATTATTGAAAGCACAATGTAATTAGTTTTCCTTACCCATTTTTTGTGAATTGGACTGACTGTTGAACATGTTTTCAACAACTGCATCTTGTAATATCTCTTTTAGGTGAGAGTTGTCCTCTTCTTCGCTCGAAGAAGAGAAACCACTGAAAAACAACAAAAATCAAGATAATGCAAAAATAAACAATTTTGTTGGAATAAATTCACTTTTTTTTCACTTCATTCCCACTGTAATATTAACCAAATAAAGTGATTCAAATAAAATGAATAGGATGAAAAGAAAAGATAACACATTCATAAGGGGCATCATTACTTTTCATTAGGTAAATAATTAATCAATAATTTGTAGTAAATATTTAAATTAATTAGGCTTCTTATCAAAGGTCTTGGTTGAAATTAAAAAGCTAGTGTCATGAGCAAGATTTGAACCCACGACCTTCGGCTATGGCCACAACGGCCAAAGGTCTTAGGTGAAACTCCCACTTGTGATTTTTTCATCTTAACCAAGACCTTAGATAAAAAGTACAATTAATTTAAACTTTACAATTAATTAAGGTTTTTAGTCGAGATGAAAAAAAGTTAATGGCACGAGAGGGATTCGAACCCACGACCTTCGGCTAGATACGCCGCTGCTCTACCACCTGAGCTATCGTGACCTCGATCCACTCGGACATCAACTCCCCATCTCAACCCCACCTTATGAGTTTTCCCTCCTTTTGCCATTTTTCAAATGTCGTGTAATCGGTTTGGATTCTCGACGACAATTGAAATGGCGACGGAGAGCTTTAGTGAAGTGTACATCAATTTAATTCATTAAATTCACTAATCACAGAATCCAAACCGATTACACAACATTTGAAAAATGGCAAAAGGAGGGAAAACTCATAAGGTGGGGTTGAGATGGGGAGTTGATGTCCGAGTGGATCGAGGTCACGATAGATCAGGTGGTAGAGCAGCGGCGTATCTAGCCGAAGGCCGTGGGTTCGAATCCCTCTCGTGCCATTAACTTTTTTTCATCTCGATTAAAAACCTTAATTAATTGTAAAGTATTAATTGGTCAAGCGGACCACGAAATTATTGAAATTAATTTAAACAATTAATATGGTAAATTATGACTACTAAATACATATAGGGATAATTTATAGTGTGGTCATTTTGATCACCAAGGTCTGACTATCCTTGTTTTGGACTGCCAAACAAGTTTCGGCATTTTGCCTGCAGACAAAATCCTACCATAACTAGAATACAAACACTTAGCTAAATCATAAAGGTCATTAATAGTAGTTGATCATTCTAGTAATTCTATTGCCAAATATTTTCATTTAAAAAAATTTACATTGGCTATGGCAAAACGGTAAGGGAAAAAATTCAAAATATATAAAGTAATCATAACTGCTCAATCCTTTTCTATCAAGATATTTTAAATAAATTTGGGAGTAAATAATAACTAAAAACACCATTGAAGGAGGGTGAAATGGTGGAGCTTGAAAATCCACAATAAAGTAGACTAGGATGATCGAAAGCAATCCAACTACAAGTTTACCATCCAAACCTCAACAAGAAAACTTATCAGAATAACATAAAGTAAAAAAATGAATTTGATACTAGATACTGATCATCCTCGCATGTTGGAATTTGCCAAATTCAGTGTATTTTACTTGAATCACTGAATTAAAGCAAAACTGGTAGACATAAAAAGCAAAGATAGGTGGATCAGGATGATTGGAATGACTTCATTTGAGGTCTTGACTGTGTTGAACTAGTTGTCATTTCTGATCAACTTGTTCACTTTCCTTGCTGTTTTGGTCTGCAATTTTGAATTTATTCTGTTTTTCTGTGATTTTTCTTTAGTTTTTTTTTCTTTTGTAATTGAAGTAAAAATCAGGTAAGAAAGACAGAAGAAATCCTAAATCTGCAATAAAAAAACAAACAAGGATGATCGGTAATGACTGAACCGAGTTCAAGGCCAGAAGTTCAAGCCAAAGAAGTTGAACATCAGCCCTCAACAAGAAAGCTCACAATTGAATAAATAATTGAAATATTTTCTAGGAAGAAACCTAAAAGCAAAAAGTAACCAATGCTTTATCCTGACAGACAAAACCAGAGAATATAGCGTGAACAGAATGATTAGAAATTAGTGAACTACAAGTTCAACCCTGGCCAGGTCTCAACAAGAAAGCTCACAATCTAACAAATAAAGTATTGAGACAATTATAAGTAATTTGTTCCAGAGTTGTTGCTAATATGGTTTGGGCCAGGATAAAATTAAATTTACAACAAACTCCAAAAATAAAACATGGCAAAGATTGACGAAACGATTATGATTGTCAGTAGGTGTAAATGGAACGAATTAGTTAAAAATTGTGCCAATTTGTTGGAGGTTCAATCAGTACAGTTCTTTTTTAAAATTATACCTGGAAACAACGTGGTTAATTTATTTTCGTTGTAGTTAGAATTGACTCGGGTTGAGGAAAATTGGCGGAAGAAATCGTTCAATCACTTTTCCAGAGTATTATCGAAGGTACCAAACAGGAACGGAAATTCACGATAAGTTGGCATAACCTTCAGCAAATTAAAAAAAAAAAAAAGAAAACCGAGCACTCGCCAAAACAAAACAGAATCGCAGACGCGAGTTTTTTTTTCTTCCAAAATTGGGAGTAAAATTGGGTGAAACGAAAATGCACTCACGATTCGTATTGGCTCTCAGTCTGCCCGTCCATTGTACCTGGCGCGCTAACAAACCGAGAAAAAGGCTTAGTTCACGCTAAAAAAAAAAAAAAGGGCGTATGTAATCAAATAGATTCGGTCACCTTTTCTCCTTGTCCGTCCCGTCGAGGTTTGTTATCAAAAGCTCGAACTTCCGCCGACTATCGCCCTGGATCAAAAAAGTCGATAGAGGGGTGACGACGGCCGGGCGGGCGACTATGATCAAAGCTTTGTTTGTTTCGTCTGCCCTGGCTAGCCACAACACAACCACGTGGTTACATTTAGAAGTAAACAATCTGATATCGCTTTTTTGATAACGGACCCTCAAGGAAAAGTCCTACCACCTGGAAGCATGGGGGGCATGGGAGCCACGGGTAAAGCAGACTTGAATGACCAATTGACCTTCTATCCACTTTTATTTTTTCCAACAGTTAATTTGACAGAGGAAGAAGGCAATCACAAAACAATCCGCGAATCTGAACTGACACCATGCTAGTTCCTTACAGTAATGAGGTCCTCCTTTTAACTCAATTTTTAAAAGATAACCCTCATAGTCTGCAGCGCGTTCATCGTGTCTCTTCCTAATTAACAAATAAAGCCAATAAAATTTCACCAATATTTGAACATTTCAAATAGCTTCTTAGTTCAGTTCAACCATCTTCCTTTCAGGGTCATCGGGTGTTTTTGCTGTAATTCTTTATCTTCGGTTGATAGTACCAGTTTTTCAAGGAATTGTTTTGTCTGACCCGGTCCTTGTACGACCTGTAGAGAATGTAGTTCCAAAGAAGGACAGCAAGTGAGTTGTGGTGTCCTCCAACTCTGCAGAATTTACACACACCATTAGGGTTGGACGGGATGGTGAGGATACTAGCAAGTTGGGGTTTGGTATTCACCAAGCACTGCAGTCTTGGCGTTTTGTGCTTGTAGTTCCTGCTCCTTAGTTCAGTTAAATTTGCTCTATTTTTAAGAAGTAGGTCATTCATTCAATGTTACTGCTGTAATTCTTTATTCCATGGTGGATAAAGATTACTTGAATCATGTTATACTGCACTTTTTAAGCGCTACATTCCTCGGCTTGTTCTTTACTTATTGTACACCAGTGAGTCTCAATTTGTTAGCGAATTAGGCTGCAGAGAGTGTAGTGCCTTAATCTGCCAGCAAGTAAGTTAAGATGTCCTCTTTGCAGAATCTACACACATACCATGTTAGTATAGGATGGTGTGGATACTAGCAAGTTGTGGTTTGGTGTTTACAAAGCACTCTAGTCTTGTGGCTTCAGCTGGCTTAGCTTGGCTCAGTTCAGCTGTCTTTGTTTTCCTTTCAAGAAGGTGGTCATCGACTGTCATTGCTGCAATTCTTTCTCCCAGGATAGATACTTCGTTAGTTATGGTCTGCATTGATTGAGTCCCAATTTCTCACAAAATTTGATTATTTGACCCAGTTACTGCTGCAGAAGAAGTAGCACCATAGTCTGTAAGCATGTATCCTTTCTCCTATTGTTATTTTTGTAGTTCTTTTGTTCAATTCATTGACTTGATCTTTCTCCTAAGAAGTAGTAGGTCATTATTGCAATTCTTTTTCATGGGTCTTCTTAGTTCCCTAGGTCATCAATGTCTTCATCGAGCAGTCACTTCACATTCAAAGATAATGTGACAGTTTCTTCCTCTACTTTTCATACCCAACAAATGGGGTCCGTCATTGACCATTTTTTGTATTCTCAGATGCCATTATCCGATATAAAGCCCTGAGTTTGCCTTGTTTAACTGTAAATGTTTACCAATTTTGGCAAGGTTTTTTTTTAACCTTCTGTCTGGCACTTGTGGAGTTTTTCCTCTACTAATTTTGTTTTTTGCGTGCATTCTGAGATGGAGGAGCCCAAGTATAAATTCTGGTCTTATAATCTTGCACATCCTCTGGTCCAAAAAGGGCTATCTTCCTGGAATGTGTTCCTAGCCTTTTTATTTCTCTAGCAGTGTTCAGTTGTTATGATTTCAGACAGGAAAACTGTAGCATATTTACTAAGTCTAATGTCAGTTCAGTCTACAGATTTATCTCAAGGACTCCTTGTACTTGTTGGTTAAGTTATATTTTGGTGTAATGGAATCAATTGGCATACCTATTATGGCATCTGCCTAGTCTCCTCCCTCAGTTTCATTGTTCATCACATGACCTCTCCTTGTAGAGGGTTGTCTATTTGTGATCCTGTGAGCTGCTGCTCTGGTTTCTCTTCGGATTAGAATATGGAGCAGTGCAAGGTTTAATAACACCTCTATGTCTAAGATTGGCGTTGAACCGATGGCTGGCATCCAATACTCTGAAGTAAGCTTGTCTTTCAGTGCCACTTAATAGCCTGATGGCCTTAGCGTGCAATGTCTTGGTTCACCACACCACCGACTCATAGTTAACATTATGACAGGTGTAAAATATAGATAACATTAAATACTGTAAAAATTACATAACAAATACTTTATTTACAACACAATACAACTGTCAAGATATTGCCTATCACCTTTTTGATTTATTTCTACATTAACAGTTTTGAATAATCATATTATCATATGAGATGATGTGCAATTCGAAAAGAGGGAGCAAAATGTCATCAATCATTATGTAAAAAGTATATATTATTCTATAACTATGCGCCATTCCATTTTTTCTTTAATTTAAATAAATCGATAATAAATTATAGTATAAACAAAAATTAAAACTTTTTATAATTAAATACTGAAAAAAAAGAAAGCAATACTCTCTTAAAATTTGCAGATTTACTTCTATTTTTTAAAATCTAAAATTAAATGTAATATTTACACAAAGAGTTTACTTTATTCATTTCTATATCACAATTTTCTCATCAGAAAAAAAGAAAAATCATTAAATAAATTGCTGATAGAGAAAAACAATCAAACAAAGATATTAAAATTTTATACTTAATATTTACACTACACTTTTTTATCTACAGACTTTTCTCTTGTACAGTTGGTTACCTTAAAAACATTATATCACATGAATCAAATAGATTCTAAAATTGGTTTGTAACAACATTAAAACGATGTAAGTTTATATCAATAATTATTTACCATTCAAAATTAGAAATGCTTGATGTTAGATGGAAGTGGCAAGTGATTCATAGCTCATAATAAAAGTTCTAGCACTTTTAAAAAAATATTAATTTTTTTAAAATCAAACAAGCACTGTAAACACATCACTGGGAACTTGGTTTTCATCTTTGTACGTCCTTTGAACTAAAGGCACCACAGTTAAATTTTTTCTCACACAATCGATGTCTTTATGCAAATCGTTTTCAGGGCAGGTGTTTTGGTTTTTAAAAAGGAGAACTTGACTTGGACCTGGTTTTTCTTCTTCGCAAGTCAACTCCAAACCTTCGCTCGATAAAGTTGAAAGAGGCCGGACAACGCTGACCCGTGACGACCCGTCCACAGTATTCCCGCTGATGTCTTCTTTCAAAGGGTTTGTATATCTTCTGAAATTCTCCTCGTTTTGGATATTATTCGATTTCTCATCTTCATGGCTCCTTCTGCAAGTGTTGTTCACTGCCGCTTGGGGTTTCATTTTAAACCAGTAGAAAAGCATTGCAATAAGAGCAATGATAATGAAACTTGGTATTAGAATCAATGTAGATGAACTATTCCAGAATGTAGTGCTTTCATCTGTAAAAACCAAGATCAAATTAGTCCTAATACCACTATAGTATGTATTAAATACATACCATCATCGCGTTGAGAAATAAGTGCTGTTTCAACTTTAACCTCTAATGCAAAAGATAATACAGAATTTGCATTCGTTTGCTTATGGCTTACAAGTTCGCCGATAACGCGTACAGCCTCTTTAACACCTTCTCCACTGGTTTCTCCACTCCACTAAACATTTAAAAAACTGTTGAAACAATCAAACGTTACCTGTTTAAAATTACATACCATAGTAACTTCCACGGTGTCATTTGATCCTGTCTTTATTTCACATAGAACTATTATGCTGTGAAGTGCTGCATGAGTCGTCGCTAAAAGAGATCTGAGCTCTTTACACACAGTCTCTGTACTGATTCCTGGGCGGAGTGAATGAGTCATAAAAGTCAAATATAATAAAGCACAACTATTGCTTAGGACAGCCTGATTCGGCCAGCATGTTTCAGGAGACGGTACTTGTGGAGGTCCGACTAACTTTCCGCTAATTAATTCCCTGCACTCTCCCCAGCCTTCGCATCCAGTCGACAAACAACCTTCACGTCCCCAAGGCACACAAACCTAAAAAATTCAATTCATAAAATACTCGTAAATAAACACAAAATTTTATATTATTATTGTTACGCATACTTGATTATGGCCACAGGCATTTGTTTGTTGGAGACAATTGTTTAAACCACACCATACTTGAGTACATGTTACAATATTGTCAATGCAGTGACACTGATTGCAGTTTTCCTGCCATACTGAATTGTTACTTAGGTACTGACCCATCCACTCACACACACCACTTGAGAAGACAATTTCTTCAACTAAAAATAATAATTAATCAATAAATGAAATTTGTATAGGAATAATTCTTTGCAGGTAATACCTTATAAGAATTATTACTGAAGGCTAATAAAGGAATAATATACAGAGAAACAATTTCAACTCACCTTGAAGACATAACGGTCCTGTTTTTCCAGGTGGACAGAGACATGTAAAACTTGCAATGTTGTCAACACAAGTAGCTCCAGCTCCACAAGGATTTGAAGCACAGTCATTAATATTTATTCGACAATCTGGGCCAGCAAAGCCGGGAGCACAGTCACAAAGAAACCAATTAATTCCATCAGTACATTTCCCACCATTATAACAAGGAGAAGAGAGGCAGTCATTAATATCTCTTTCGCAATGCGCACCTTCATAGCCCTCTTGACAAATGCATGTATATGTAGTGCCAGTATTAACACACGTGCCACCGTTTTCACACGGATTTGATTTACAAACATTGATTTTTGCTGTAAGATTGATTTCTAATGTAATTACATCATTTAGAATTTAAAATAAACATTTAGGATTATTCATTATACCTAAATGACAAACAGAGCCATCCCAAAAAGGTGGGCACCGGCAGAGAAACGTGTGACCTAAATCTTGGCATGTCCCACCATTGAGGCAAGTCGAAAAGTCACAATGGCCATGACGAAGAGAACATGTTTTTCCTTTCCAGCCACTTTTACATTCACATTGGAAATCAGCAGTCAAGTCGACACATGTGCCATTGTGCTGACAAGGATTTGAATTACAGTCATCAGTGTCTAAAAATAAATTTATATTTATTGATCACAAGATACTGTTCTTATTTTTATTTATCTATTTTAGAAGTACAAGTAGGGCATATCTACATATCTTAGAAATAAATTTAGTTTTATACACATAGTAAAATAATATTAATTGTAATATTAATAAAACCTATAATAAAATATACAAAACAATAATGACAAAAATTTAATTATAATCATATGATAAAAGAGAAGATAAGAAAAAATCAAAAGAGAAAGAAGATAAAAGGAAAAGAAATGGAGGGAAGAAAAGAAGATGATTCACATTGTTTTTAAAAATTCAGATGCCATGGACCTGAAACATTAAGAAAGCAGAACGTACTTTCTGGGCAAGTAAATAACATGGTCTTGCCCTTGCACTTCTGAAGTGTAAGGCTAAAGTTATAGAGGTGTGTTGTAGGTGGAGGATATGATTGGTCCATTGGAATTGGTGTTAGAAAAAGAAAAGGAAGAGGAAGAAAAGGAGATAATTCAAGTTGTTTTAAAAGCTCAGATGCCATAAACCTGAAACAAGCAAGTGAGAAAGCAGAATGTATTTCCTCAGGAAGCAAATCCTATAGTCTAGCCCTTGCAATTCTATAGAATAAGTGTAAAGTTTTAGAGGAGTGTTGAAGGCTGGGGATATGATTGATCTGCTTGTATAAGGAATGTGGGAAAAAGTTAATAGAGAGGACATTTGAGGGACTTGGGTAATGCGGACACCCCAAGCAAAAAAAACAAAAAAAAAACATTTGTTTGATTTAATTTTACATATGTATATTAAAACTAAGTTTATAAGTGATTTTAGGAATATTATGACTGCTGAAATAGGAAGAAATATTATCTTTTGGTTTAAAATCATAACAGTATCTAACACAGGATGATAAACAATTTGAAGGCGATGAACAGATCGAGAGCCTAAAGAATGTGAAAAAATAGCACAGCAGTCAGAGAATAAAGAAATTATTATGAAACTCTAGTTTTCTGTGGAGTGAAAGAGTTAAGGCATTGAAGTGAATAGAGGCTAGAGCCTCTTTAATAATAGAGTTCACACAGTCATGCCATGTAACCTTGGAGTTAAAAATAATGCTGAGATTATTCAATTTAGGACAAAAATTGATTATGAGGAGGGGATATGCAATATGCATTAATGTTTTCTTTTGAAGATTAATAAGGAGTGGTATTTATTAGGATTTAAACCTTGATTTAAAACATGACCATTGATTGAGAAAAGAAAATGGTTGAGCAGAGTTGCAGAGATGTTGCTTATAGGACAATGAATGTAAAGCTGAGTGGCATCAGCATACAGATGAAATTGGGAGAAATTAAGAACTAATGAAAGATAATTTAGGGACATGGAAAAGAGTAAATGTACAAGAATAAAAACTTGGGGTACACCAGCTGAAATTGAAAGTGAAGAGGATATATAATTTGATGCTGTTGAGATCAAGCAATGTCTTTAACAGGTTAGATTATTCAATGTGTCAGTTTACACATTGAAAGGTAAAGACTTTCAGAAGCTGGATTACATGTGAGAAGGCCTGCAGCTGGTCCAGAACTCTGACAAGGCACAGAACAGATCTATTAATTTTGCAAGAAATCACATCAATTGGTCTGAAATCTTGTTTTCAGGTATTGTTTGAGGTCTTCTGATGGGCAAGAGAGGGTTTGGAGAGTGACATATCCCCACAACATTTTCACTTTGGAGAAGCTATGGAGGTGGTGATGTTATGGTTTAGGCAGGCATTTCTATAGAAGTTCGCACAAAATTGAGCTTCATCGAGGGTTCCCTAACAGCTGCACAATACATTGAAGATGTTTCATCAGAAGTTGTTCCTTATATACCACTAATTGGTGACGATTTTATTTTTATGCATGGCAATGCAAGCTAGGATCCTTGATGATTACTTGTAACGGGCTTCAATTCAATGTTTGGAGTGGCCAGTGGGTAGTCCCGACTTTTATACCTATCGAAGACCTTTGGGACAAGTTGTCAAAGAGGGTAAAACGTTGCCCAGTGATGCCGGACAATTTGCAGGAATTAAGAATGGCGCCGTTGTATGAGTGTGAAAATATTCCAAAGCACTACATTCAAAACCTCATAAAATTGATGAGACATTGAATGCAAGCAGTGAAAAATGCAAGAGGAAGAAATACTCCATACTGAATTGGATATTTTCTTCATTGTTTCCATAGTAACATATTTGAAGGAAAAAAGGGTGGCCATTTTTTTTTTTTTTTGCCTCTCAGTGAATTTATTTATGCGACTGACCATATTATGGACTTTAGTTAGTTTTAGGCTACATTATAGATTGCAAGTGTTTGGGGGCTGAAATGGCCTGCTGTCAACAGTCCTGTTGGAGCCTAACCCTGTTAGTTGAGAAGCCACGGTCTCATGGGCATCTGGCTTAAGAGGGAGATACTAGCGACCCACCCTGCTGCATAACTTATGTGAACTCCCCTGAGGTATAGCTCCTTGGGTCAGCACATTGGGAAGTGACAACCCTTCAGGGTGAAAGTCCAGTGTAATAGTACATTCATGATCATTAATGCTTAGGAGGATGTCATCTGAGATTTTGAGAAAAGCTGTCTAACAACTATAACATTTTTGGAAGCCAGGTTGAAATGGAGTTATAAGGACAATAGGGTCATAGAAACAACTAAAATAGCCAATTATAAATAAACTTTAGAAAATAAATGTTACTCACTAATAGTACATAAGTCTCCTTCCCATCCTTCACGACAAATACATTGAAAAGAATTGATTTTATCCACACACGTTCCTCCATTCTGACAAGGGTTTCGCTTACAATCATTAATATCTTTAAAAAAAATCAAGAATAAATGATCTCAGAAAAAATCAAACAAATTTATAAACTCACTTTCATGACAGAATTTTCCTGTGTAGCCAGCTTCACAAGAACATCTGAATCCACCTCCAGGCAAGTTATAGCAATGGCCATGCTCACCGCAAACCCCCGTTGCCACAAGAGACAAACCACCAGAAGAGTTCGATGGCATAGTTATGACACAGCTGTCCACTGTCACTGAAATGATATTATGACAAAATCATAATTTTTGTGTGATCATCTTTAATCAATAAAACATTTAGAGATTGTTGTTGATTTTATAGACAAAGGTTATTTCACAACCTCAACAAAACCATAAATTTATTTTTATTTACTGGATAAAAGTAATCATTTTACTGTCTAACTGGATGAATTTGTTAGAATAAAACATGATTGTTAATCATTAACAGACACCTTTAGATATCTGTCATTAAATATAATTGCAAATAAACCGTTCATCTGGGTGTTATTACAAAACTTTATGCAATAAAAGTTTCATAGTATCAGCATAGTTTTTTAAGTATTACTACATACTATTGAATTACATGCAAGTACATTCATTTTATACAAGCAGCTATGCACAACAAATCTAGTTCACTGACCCACCAGTGAGAGTGATCGTGCACCTTCTGTTATTTCACAGATGATTTCTTTCGCCTGCACACAAAGACGACAACACAAGAAGATACAGTGTATTTGTTCCAAAATCTAGCCTATGGGCAAATCAACACAAAAACATAGCTATCATGTTGGATAGCCAGGTAGACATCAGATCAATAAACTCAAACATCATTAGTTGGAGAATGGTGCTGAATTGCAAAAGAAGCAGATGCCCTTGCCTACTAATGTTATTTATAATGAGTATCTTAGGAAAGAAGACATGGTATAACTGTGGAAATGAACTCAGTGGACACGAACAATCCAAAAACCTCCTGGAGAGATTTAGAAAGAAACAGTACAATGCATCAAAGGAAGCAGGAAGAGAATTACTACTGCAGACTAAATTGGCACTTGAGGAAGATTGGTATCAACCAACACGGTATGTGCAGATACTGCAAAGTAACAGAAGAGACCCAACACTGTAGAAGAAATACCGAAAACCAGGCTTAATAATCAAATTCCTTGATAAGTTGGGATTGGTGGGCCATAGGTACAAAACAGTGAATACAAGGGCTCAAATTACCCAAAATTTTACATCTACATCTCGATGTGATTGGGGTATCTGTGGTATAAATAATTTGGTCCAACAGAATTCCTGCAGCCAGAGAATAGCTGGAGAAATCTGATCCTTGTCAGACTTGATAGAACCATTCTGATAGATAAGTCCAGAGGATATATCAGAGGGTATTTGGAACAGGAGACCCTGGTGTCATATGGAATAGAAAACAAATGGAAATATCGAATGAAGAACCACTTAAGACTATGAGTTAATGAATCAACATAGTATAAATGAACCTGCCTTGGTTTACAGAAAGTAAGATGCTACAAATTTGTACAAGCAAAGTTGAGAAAAAAATGAAACTGTGGAAACTTGACATAATAAAGAAAGAACTATAGAGTTAGTTAAGCTTTCCAATCCTTCAAGGAAGATTTCACTATTAATTTTGCACATTTATTTTGCCGTGCATTACAATCACAAGCATTTAATTCCTTTCACAAAGTAAACAAGAAAAACAAATTGCTTTTTGTCAATGGCGCATTTAAAACATATCAATTTTAATTCAAGCCTATACCTGAAGTAACCCTTGAATTTCGCCACCATGTAAAATAAACTCCTGAACCAGGAGCAAACATCTTGGCTAGAATGAAAATGAAATTATTGAAATAGAGGAAATAATACTTACTGAGAAATATTAAAGGAAAAGAAGTTGCTAATAAGCGCTGTATGGAAGGTGTTAAGATTAGAAAATGGTATGGACATGCAAATTTTTAAGAATTGAATTTATGTTGATATAATTGAACGTTTAATATTAAGTGTAATGTTTAGTGACCATTAATTAATGATTATTTAAAGATCGTGAGATGCAGTGTGGTGTGATGTAGGTTAGAAAACCATTTTCTTTATCGTGCCAACGTTTCAATCTTTACTGAGATCATCTTCATTATAGAATGTTTTAGGTTTAATCAAACTGTGTGTTTTCCGTGTAGTCATGTTCCTGTGTGTGTCATGTTGAGAGTGTTTGTGAGATTTTAATGTTTTTGTTTATATGTTTGATTTTGAAGAAGTAGTGAGTAGGAAAGGGATAGAGAAAAAAGTGCAGATAGAAAAAACAATTTCTACTCCTACCTCCTTCCCCACTCCTTCAAAATCAAACATAAACAAAAAACATTAAAATCTCACTAACACTCTCAACACGACTCATTACAGACACACGACTACACAGAAAACACACACTCAGAGTGAGTACAAAACTTTGATTAAACCTAAAATTTCTATATTGTGTACATCATTGTTTAAATTCATATTCATAAGTGATATGTATTTGTATAATTGAAACAATGTTTATAAATCCCAGACCTTGAAGATGATCTCAATAAAGATAGAAACAATGGCACAACAAAGACAATGTTTTTCTAACCTACATCATACTAGACTGCATCTCACGATCTTTAAATACTGTTTAATATAATAGTTTTGTGGAAAAAAAAGGATAGGGCTAATTTTGAACTTGTTCATAAGTTTCAGAAGTACATTTTATTTGTTAACCTTGTGAAAAAATACTAGTAACATTTTTAAAGTCCTTATGAAGATAGATTCCTTGAAAGCATGACAAAGGAACTAAGTGTTTTATTTTCTTTCGAATTGACCTTATCCCTGATATTTTGACTACAAAACCATTAATTTTACATCGCACATTATTCTCATTTGACTTATATATAAATGTGCACTGAAAATAAAATATTTACCTTGGCATGGTGGGTGAGAACAGAAAATTTTAGGTATTGAACAGTTTTTCCCTTGCCAATCTTGTGGACAGTGGCAGTAATAATCTGCTTGTGTTTTAAAACACGGTGCCCCATTTTCACAAGGATTTGGAGTGCAGTGGTCATGGTCAATCTGTAAATTTAACAATAAAATCATTTGAAGATTGATTGTTTAAATAAATATATCTGACTTGAGTAGTTTATGTACTACTTGGGTGACCCAACCACCACAATGTGGATCCATGATGCTAAAAATTTAATAAAAAACATGATTAAAAAAAGTGGCAGCTTTGTTGGCTGGATTAACAAAGAAGCTTCTGCGTATCAAGAGCACTGTTGATAAGTGGCCCTCAGAAGACCTGTCTCATAGAAGAGGGGTCATCCTCACCCAATTAAGAATAGGGCATGCGAGGTTGACACATGGTCACTTACTATCGAGTCAAATCCCGCGTATAAGCCTAGCTTGTAGAGAACGGTTGCTCTTTGTCCCACTTAATTGAAGGGTATAATTCCTTGCCTCCACACAGAGAGCTCGTAGGAATGCCACCTGATATTAAAATTGTGCTTGAGTACTGTATCCCCTGTCCCAATTCTTGAAGGAAAAAGGGTTATTTTATTGTATACATTAGTGATATTTTCTGTCCCTAGCGTATGTTGAGAGTGAATGGTGTTATTGGTGCGAAAGTGTAATTTGAGAGGGCCGATGGTGGAATTTTGGACCCTCAATTAGGTTATTTATATACAGTGACAAGGAAAAAATTCCACCCAATTGATTTTTTTTCTTGATAAAAGAAAATTATGTCCTTAATTTGTCTCATTGTTTTTACCAATAAACATTTGTTTATGCTGTTTTAAATTGGGAATATCAATTAGAGGTAAACACACTTAATCCTTAATCCAAAACAAGGTTAAAGGATTTTTCAATGTTTACTTTTTATGGAATGTAAAATGTTTATTCAGTCTCATTTGAATTCTGAAGCAATAAAGTGTTTAGTTTTCATCTTTGTTTTCTTAATTTCAAGTTTTAAACTTAACGTATTGAGGATGTTGCACATGATTTGGCACTTGGACATTCCATCAGGTATGCGGCTATTGCCATCGGAGTTAGGATGAAACAAGGGAGTTGCGAGACCTGTTAAACGTGTTTGAGAAACTGGGTTCTACCTAGAAGACCTGGTTCTGGACGCCCTAAAGTAACAGAACCACAGGAAGACCGTGAAACCAGTACCTTACTGTTGTTCAAGCAATTCATCAGCTCCAGGAAGTCTGTGTCAAAAATGCACTGCTCAAAGAAGATTAAATCAGTATGCATTCATGGCTTTTTGCCCCATAAGAGGACCAGAATTGACCAGAACACACAGAGTTGTACGGCCATTGGTCTTTAGACAATTGGTCTGCTGTACTGTTTACAGATGAGTGTAGATTTGCTCTACAATCTCCAGATGGGCATGGAAAAGTGTAGAAAAGGGGAAATGAAAGGTACAAAGCTTCTAATTTTTCCCAGAGCCAACCTTTTCAAAGTAGCTCAGTGATGGTGTGGGCGGGAATTTGAATGGAGAGTTTCAAAGAGTTAGTTGTTGTTCATGGACAGCCTTTGACGGCCACTCGCTATTGGATGAAATTTTGGAACATCATGTGTTGCGTATCCACGATGAAATAACGACAATCCTATTCTAGTGCACGATAATGACCGTCCACATGTCGCTCGCATAGTACTAACATACCTTCAACAGCACAACATCAGGGTCTTAGCTTGGCCAGCCCGTTCTCCAAACTTGAATCCCATCAAATATTTATGCAATAACCTCAAAAGACGAATAAGAGCACGTCCATCACTTCCTGATGCACTCCACAATCTTGAAAGGACTCGTCATGAAGAACGGGCTAACCTCCAGCAAAGAGACATTTCCAGACTGGCAGAAAGTAAGCCAAGGCGTGTTCAAGATGTAATTAAGACAAGAGGAGGAAATATGCGATACTGAAAAGTTAATTAAAAATCAAAAAAAAAATTATATGTCAGTCTTTTTTTCCATTTTCCTTAGCAATTTACATTATTTTTTACCTTTTTAGATAAAGACTCAATATTATTAAACGTTAAAAACCGTGAAACTTTAATTAATATATAAAAATATATACAAATCAAGTTTTATTACAAGTGGGTGGAATTTTTTGCCTGTAGTGTAGTAAGTACATCATGTGTAGAGGGTGATGGGGGAATATCGAGAACTCCGCCTAACTGAGTGAATGGTATATGAATAAGAAATAATGTATTTAAGAGTGAGTGAGAGTTGAATGGGTTTGGATTTAGGAACTGACCACGTTGTGGGCTGGAATGACCCAACTGTTGATAGCCCCTGACTCAAAATCGGTGGCTGGACATATAAGACCGAGGTATGACCTCAGACTACCAACACTTGGTGTGGGCGATTCTCAAGGAAAATCCGGTAATTTATTGTAAATTACTAAATCTGTAGTTGCTAGTGTCCTGCGAGAAATAACAAGCTCAACTGTGCGTATATGTATATCTACATACTTGTGCGGATCTGAGCTTATACAAATCAGTAATCAGTCGTTTATATAAAGCAACTGCTCAGTGCTAATACAATAGTTATTACATCTTGAATTGAAGTTTACCTCGCAGAATTCACCCATGTAGTCGACTGGGCAGATGCATCGGAAGTTGTTCACCTGGTCGACACATTCACCGCCATTTTGGCATGGATTACTCTGACAGTCATCAATATCAGTAGCACAGTTACGACCTAGAAAAAATCCAAATTATTTTACCACCGAAGACTTAAGATCGAAGCATAACTATAAATTTATTTTGAACCGGCACACGACCACTTATTGGGCCTATTTTCACTCACGGGTTTTTGTTTGAATTATTCAAACGCGTTTCGGCATTGCAAATCCCCTAGCCACAAATGACGGACCCAATACTATATAAACCATACTCAGACAAAGAGGCAGACAGTTTCTCACTGAAGATGGCACAATGTCGAAACACATTTGAATAACTCAAAAAACAAAAAAAAAACGCGAGTGAAGATAGACCCAACAAGTGGCCGTGTGCCAGTTCAACAAGAGTTCACCAACTCGTAGACCAAAATCCATCATCCACTGGACATTTATTTATCAAATTTATACAAGAACAGTATTAATATAAAATGGTGGTTTGACTTGTGAAACAATAAAATCAGTTAACTTGTTAGTTCCAATCTTTACTTCACAAATAAATATTCATAAATCATAGTAAATAGTTAATATGCTATTGTATGTTTAAAAAATTTACCGGTAAATCCAGGTTCACAAGCACAATGGTAGTCGTTTACCAAGTCGATGCAGGTGGCTCCATTTTGACACTGGCCGACACAATCATTAATGTTGAGCGTGCAATTTTTCCCTGACCAACCTTTTTGACATTTGCATTTGTAGTCACCAGCCAAATTCTGACATGAGTAAGAGTTAATACACCAGTCCTTGGCGCATTCATCAACATCTGGAAAATCCACATAACAATCATTGTTTCTTATTCGATTTAACGAAAAAGTATTGCAAAATGGAATTTGAAGAGCAGCGTTTCACAATTCATGGTGTGTAATGACAAAGGTTCAGGCCATTTAAATATAGTTTATTTTAAAATTTTAATGACATACTGGTCATACCAGGCAGTAAAGACCTAAGATATGGATCATTGATGATGATGAATCCCTAGGTATGGGGGGTTATGATTCCCAAGCACTGCAGCCTTCTTGCGTATCGTACTTTTCCTAGTTTGTTAGTTCAATATAATCAACTCAATCCTTCTACATAACAACCTGGCAATATCTTGGATGTCAAGGAAGAAGGGAATTTTGGTTGATGAACAAGCTGACAAGGTGGCCAGAGAAAGACCATAGGCCCTATTTGTGCGATGTAAAGATCTGATTTCTTCTTCTGTGAATAGGTCCAGACAAAAAGGAGTTCTGGACGAACTAGAGATTGTAGACATAGTAAACTCATAGTTAGACCATAGTTAGGGCAAAGTACAGCTCAGAGGAGTGATAGGGCCCTATCCCAGTCACTGAGAATATGCCTAGACATGGGCATATTCGACAACCCCAAGTTTAGAAATGATTTCAGGTGGGGCGACTCTGGCAATTCACTTTTTGGATAAGATAGTCCTATTCACATAAATTTTAGAGAGCTATTCGGATTTCCAGTATTAAGTATTAATCATCAGGCAGAATATACAAACAAATGTGTAACATGTTTATTGTTATTATATTATTGTTTACTTAATACTCAAAATCCGGATAGATGCCCAAAACTTCTGTGAGTAGAATTATCTTTTCAGAAGGCAATAAGGAGGAAGAAACTGAAAGAAAAAAAAGCCACCCATATCATCTTCGAATGTGAAGCCATCGCTCAATGTAGACATAACCTGGGGTATCATGAAGGCTTGAGAAAACGAATTCTAGCAATGACCTACTAATTCTTAAAAGAAGGATCAAGTCAATTGAAATGAACTAAAGAACTAGGGAAAGTACAATAACCAAAAGGCTGCAGTGCTTTGGAAATAGCAAAGGCAACTGTTAACAGACATAACCTAGAATAACCAGAAGACTTAAGAAAAAGAATGATAGTTAATGACCTACTACTTCTTAGAAGAAGGAACAAGTTAATTGAACTGAACTAACTAGTAAAACTACACTAAGCCGCAAAGCTGCAGTGCTTGGGGAATTCCAAAACTCTGCTTCCTAGAATCTTCCTCCTCCTCATGATCATCATAATATTAAAATATTTTTGGAAGTCTCCCTTAACAACACCTAAAATTTTTTCATCTGGAGTCACATGCCTCATTTTTCATCACACGTGATGATTCTATATAGAACTGTTCTGTTTTTAGGTGGAAAGGGAAGGAAGAGGATAGAAATCAATGAACATATTGGTAACAGTAAAAATGCACATTTTTGGCGTTTTGTATTTGATACAGAGGTAATTTATAGTAACGTCACCATGAAATTTAAAAACAAAATTGTCTTCTGTACAGCCAATGCGCCACGACAAAAGCAAACTAGAGGAAACTGGATGTTCAACACTAACAATTTTTGAACCACCATTTAAAACTCAACTAAGTCTGGATTAGAGTTTAGTAGAAACTTTATAAAGAGTAAACATTGGTGTTTATTAAGAAAGGTCGCATTACAATCAAATCCAAAACAAAAGAAAACTTTGGCCGTTATCGATCATATTGCCTATCTTCACTGATTAATTTATGTACGCTGTTTGGTTCATATTTTCATTAAAAAATAAATAAATAAAACAATTATTACCATATTGACAGATAGATCCTTCCCAACCGCTGGGACAAAGACATTCGTAGCCACCGACCAGGTCCACGCACGTGGCCCGATTTTGACAAGGCGCTGAGGCACACTCGTCTATTTCTGAAATCAAAAAATCAAATATTAATATTTTACGAAAACAAAACAACCATTTTTATTATTTGAAATTTTTTCCTCCAATATTACCGCCAAATTTTAAAGCAATCTTTGCTTGCATCTAACATTTAATTTTTAAGAGAGTAGCGACCGTTTTTCGCACTAAAAAATTGATTTTATTTAACTATTTCTCTTACATTATTAAATTAAAACGCTTTAGATAATTTTCTGAAAGTCAGGAATCAAGTGTTCTTGTAAATCTTGTCTTGATGAACTTGCAACAATTCTACCAAAAAATCCATCTCTAAGATCCAACTATTCCTTACGATTTTTGAAGACTCGTATTTTAAGAACATTCTGTGTCAAAAATCTATTTTCGCAGTTAAAACAACTATTATAAGATGAATCCTAACGTTTTCTTGAACTAATCGACTGCAACGGAGAAAATTCGAGCTCGATCAGAAAATCGCCTCCAGCTATGCATTTCTAGTGTACTAAGCGAAATAAAACAAAAAAGATTGGTTCTAATAAAGTAAATACATTTTTAGGATAATGGCCACTTTTTGGCCTCTCTTTGGCTTCCCTCAAAAAGTCGTATCTTTTCATATATCGATTCATTTTTCTCAAAAACCCTTTATCATAATAAACGATCATTTTTCATTTTGTGGAGAAATAATAGACAAACAATCGCAGGGAGGAGTTTTGTTTAAAACTACTACTAAATCAAGCGGAGCATTTTTTTTTTCTATAAACGAAAAGGTGTAAAGTTGTATAAACCTTTAAAACTTTAGGTTGAAGCCAAATATTATCCACATTATTTAAAAGCCTCCAGCTATGAATTCGTAGTGTACTTAGGAAAATAGGGAGTTTTGTTTAAAAACTCACCCAGGAGCGGAGGAACTTTTTTTATGTTTAAAAGAAAGTTGAAAAAATTTAAAACTGGATTGATGCCAAACAATATCAAGTCAAATTTTTTAAATGTCTCCAGCTATCAATTCGTAGTGTACTAAGAGAAATTTAAAAAAAAGATTGTAATAGACCGAATAGATTTTGGACAAATGTGATCGAAAAACGTAAACTTTTGGCTTCCTTCAAAAAGTCGTATCTTTTCATATATCGATTCATTTTTCTCAAAAACCCTTTATCATAAGAAACGATCATTTTTTCATTTTGTAGAGAAATAATAGCCAAACAATCGTAGCGAGAAGTTTTGTTTAAAACACACCCAGGAGAGGTAATATTTTTTGTATAAAAGAATTGTATAAACATTTAAAACTTTAGGTTGATGCCAAAAAGTATAAAGTCAAATTTCTTAAATGCCTCCAGCTATGAATTCATCGCAATACAAAGGGTAATAAAACAAAAATATTATTTGTCATAGATTCACTATTTTTCGTGGTCCGCTTGACCGATTAATATCATTCAATTAATTAAGGTTTTTTTAGTTGAGATAAAAAAAACCTTAATTAATTGAATTTGTTATAGAGTTACTAGATTTTGAGACAATGGTAACGAAACATGGAACCTTTTTGACCTCTTTGGTTTCTCCCGAAAAGTTACTTGTTTTCACTTTTCGGTACACTTTTCTCCAAACTTCTTCATCATATTGAAACGACTATATTGGCATTTTATAGAGCAATAATGGAATTTAACTCGAAGAGAGCGGTGCTTTTTAAAAATCAAACAGGAACGGAGAAATCATTTTTCTTTAAAATGGAAACCGAATACAATTTTGGCACAAATTTAGATTGTTTGCCAAATTTAACGATTCAATATTTTCGAAAACCTATTATGTACGATTTTGTACAGCACTAAAGAAAATACAAGAAAAAAAGACCGAATAGATTTTGATAAAATGGTGCCGAAATGTGGCAACTTTTTGGCCTCACTGCGGCATGTTTTCACTTTTCGGAACACTTTTCTCCATATTGAAACGATTCTATTATCATTTTGTAGAACAATAATACGCCAATAATCGAACGAGGGTTAATTAAGGAATAAATTTTGCCTCAAATTTAGATTGTTTGCCAAAAATTAACGATCCACTATTTGCAAAAACCTATTATCTACGATTTTGTAGAATACTAAGGCAAATACAACCAAACAGGTTATAAGAGGCGGAATAGCCTTTGAGAAAAAAAAGGAGTTTTTTGAAATACGATAAAATTTGAGGCTCTCTTGAAATAACACCAACGGAATATAAAATACTTTTTCTAAAAAGGGAAAAAGTTTAGTAATATTAAATTCGTTTTGTTGAACGGTTTTCAAGCCGAAGGAACTTTATAGTAGAGTATAAAAGTCGGACGAGCACGACTTTCGAAGATTTGAACGCCGACAGAAACGAAGTCTTCGTCTTGATCGGATGAAATTGCACGTTTGATTGGGAACTAATCACCACATTCAATTCCTTGGGATGATTAAACAACAACCGTTCTGATTTCCAAATCAAAATGTTGACAATTATTGAAACGTTTATTTTTTATATTTTATTTTTTTTGTGGAATCTCTCCCTCTTCTGTCTCAGTCTTTCATATTAAAAATATTAATTAAAATTTTCTGAGAAAGTAAACAATCCCACTGTATAAACATTCGTTCTCATTCAAAGTTTTCACTGAATGAACGTGTTAATCGATGTCTGATGTGGACAATTCACTCGGAGCGGACGGTCATAATTTATAACCGTGGTAATTGTGTTGATTCAATAAACGACAATGAGAAAATGAGAATAGGGTTAGGTGAGTAACCCATTACTAGATTAGTGTGTTTTATCGGGCCTTAAGGCCTTTTGGCTCCGAGCTTGAATCTTAATGAAGTCCAACGCCTCTCGACATCATTCATGCTTGATCGGCCTATTCTGAATCATGAGATTTGAACAATGGAATTAATTAAACCAGGTTTTACTTGATTTTATTTGCCTGGTTGGATCTTTCACACTGAGTAAATTTTTTCATTTAAATCTAATATAACCCAATTAAATAATGATATTCAGCCTGAACAAGCTTTTACCAAGGCTATATATTAGAAAAGAACACTCAAGTGAAGAGAAGTCACATTATCTAATAATTGGAATATATCTCCTGGACATTTACAAAGAATTTCGGTTCATTTTCACTCTAGAGGATATTTATTTCAATCTAAATACAAAAAAAAAAAAATCCACCGTGTTCCTCGGTGGATTCCAATTATCCGCGAAGAGGTTTCATTGAACCTTCGGCTGACCTTTCAACATACGGCTATCAAGGTGAACGAAACTTGCATTAAATTAAGACAAGGCAATTTCATTTTTTAAAAAGTCGACTTTTAAGTGACAATAATGTTTGATATTTTCAGCCGGTTTGCATGCAAAGAACGGTACAAGAGTGGAAAAAGTACATTTTTAATAATTGCAAGAATTGTTTTGCTCATGTTTTTTAGTTCATTAATACTGTTAAGCTGACTTATTATTATATCAATAAAAATGAGCTGCAGAATTAATTTATCCCTGTTGTGCATAAATTTCACCGTATTTTTTCAAGTTGAGGGGGTAGTTACTGTTTACGTACCAAAAAATTAAAAACAATTAAAATAATTAAACTGAAGCATTTTTTGCACAGAATGAAGCTGGTTCATGGCATTGGACCATGAGAAGTGGTTCAAATAATTGTATGAATGTTGCGATTCAGTTGTTCTGGGTTTATCATGCCTTCTTTGACTAAACTTATTTATTGTTTTGGGTTGGTGCTTGTTAATGCAAGTTTTGAAAATTTGTTTTATTTTCACAGGTGGTTGTCATGTAAACTAAGCTAAATCAAATCTATTTTATGGATTATAATGAATACTTTTAACTGTTACCTTTTATACAAAACATTTTTGTTTATGTTGAATTTTATAAGAGTGAGGACCTGCGAAAGTAAATATGTCCAAACTAGATTTTCGTCAAATTTATTTGTACGAACTTAAACTTAGACAAAGTGCGGTCAAACCGTGTGTAATATCAATACAGTTTGGGGGGAGGGAAATATTAGCGAATGCACGGTGCAGCGATGTTTTCAGAGATCTTGAAGACAGGGAAGGTCGCGGTAGGATTTCCGTTGTGGACGACTAAAAACGTCGATTGAAGAAAATTCACGTAAGACAACAAGGGAAATTGCGGAAGAGCTTAGTGCTGACCACTCTACCGTTGTTCGCCATCTGGAGCAAATTGGTAAAGAAAAGAAGCTCGACAAGTTGGTACCGCCCGAACTAACCGAAGCGCAAACAAATCGACGCTTTGAAATTTGAACATCTCTTCTGTTGCGCAACCAAAATGATCAATTTTTCGATCGAGTCATCGCGTGCGATGAGAAATGGATTCTGTACAATAACAGGAAGCGTACAGGTCATTCGTTCGACACGGATGAAGCGCCAAAGCACTTCCCAAAACCAAATCTGCACCAAAAAAAGTTTATGGTGACTGTTTGATGGTGTACTACTGGGTTGTTCACTATAATTTCCTAAATTATGGTGAAACTATCATAGCAGAGAAATGCTGCCAAGAAATTGACAAAATGTACAGGAAACTGCAACGTCTTTGTCCAGCATTGGTAAACCGTAAGGAGCCGATTCTTCTTCACGATAACGCCAGGCCACTTGTCGCAATACCAACCCTGCAGAAACTTAAATACAGCTACAGAATTCCACTTTTTTAGGTATTTTTATCACTTCTTGAGAGATGAAAGTTTTAGAGAACGCGGTGAAGCCGAAATCGCCTTCCAAGACTATTGTGAGCTGAAATAAAAATTCTGATGACAGTGGAATAAAGCGGTTATTACACGTTGGCAAAGATGTATAAATTGTGATGGAAAATATTTCGAATAAATTTTTTTTATTTTATACAAATTAAAAAAATAGTTTTGACTGCCTTTTCAAAACCTATTTTGCACCAACCCAATGAAATCGTCATTCAACGATTAAAAAAATTATAAATATGAAAATAGATAGTATATACAGACGAACATTAATCGAGTAAAAATATCTTATATGATATCATCTTTTTTTGTAAAATTAACCGTTTCCTCCCGTGAAATCAACCCTTTTTAATTTCAAAGTAATCCTTTCTTTAAAGTATCAAAAACTTAGAAACTGGTATAAAAGAGGAGTGTGTAAAATAAAATTCCTGTATATTTGAGAATTTAAAAAAAGCCTTGGTTCTGACAAATTAACACTTTTCCCTGTCAAATTAACCCTTCTAATTTCAAATTAATCCTTACTTTAAAGTATTAAAAAACTGACTGATTATAGTATAAAATATAAGCATGTAAAGTAAAATGCATTTGAGTATTAAAAAAATAGAAATGCCTTTTCCTGCCTGTTTCCATCAAATTAACTGTTTCCAATATCAATTTAAGCCCTTTTCGAATCAAATTAACCCTTTTAAATTGTTAACCCTTCTTATAGTATGGAATGTAAGTCAGCAGGTTAAGTAAAATTCCTGTATTTGAAAAAAATGCATTACAAAACCTAGGAGTGGTTATGAAATACAAGCATGTAGAGTAAAATTGCTGTTTATTTGAGAAATTAAAAATAATATCAATGAATAAAATAGCCTTGTTTCCGTCAAATCAACCCTTTTTCCTTATCAAATTATCCCTTGTTAATTTCAAATTAAGCCTTTTTCGCATCAAATTGGTATTTTTTAATTTTAATTGAACCCTTTTTAGTTTCAAATTAAACGTTTTTAAATTCAATTTAACCATTTTAAATTCAAAACGAGACCTTTTTACATTCAAATTAAACCTTTCTGTAAAACATTAAAAAAATCCTAGGAGTTGATATGAAATGTAAGCAGATTAAGTAAACTGTTTCTATTTGGAAAAAAACAAAACATTAAATGTTATGTAATATAAACATGTAAGGTAAAATTCCTGTATATTTGAGAATAACAAAAATAAAAATAAAATAAAATCGCCTTTTTCCGTCGAATTAATCTTGTTAATTTGAAATTTACCCTTTTTCCACCTAATTAACCCTTTCCCCACCAAATGTGGGTTTTTTATTTTAAATAAACACGTTTTAACTTCAATGTAACCATTTATTCCATCAAATTGCCGCTTTTTAATTTCAATTAACCCTTCCTAATTGTAAATTAACTGTTGCATTATATGATTAAAAAACATAAGAGTTGTAATGAAATAAACATGTGATGTAAATATCCTATATATTTGAGAATTAAAAAGAGCCTTTCACTGTTAAATTAACCATTTTCCCTACCAAATTACCCCTTTTTAATTTCAAATTAACATTTTTTACCTTCAAATTAATCCTTCTTAACTTTAAATTAACCTCTTTTGATGTAAAAATATCCCTTTATTTAAAGTATTAAAAAATTAGGAGATTCTATGAAATACAAGAATATAATGTAAAATTCCTCTATGCAGTTTTTTCCGTCCAATTAACCTTTTTAATTTCAATTAACCCTTTTTAACTTAAATTAACTCTTCCTGATTTCTTTTTAGCATTCAAAAACCTAATATTTGTAATGAAATAAGCATGTAAAGTAATATGCCTGTCTATTTGAGAATTAAAAAAATAGCCTTTTAATGTTAAATTAACTATTTTCCCCATCAAATTAACTCTTTTCAACTTTAAATTAACCTTTTTTTATTTATTTAAACATTATAAGTTTTAAAGATTTATTCTAGTTACACCGAATTATAAATAGACGGGCCAGACTGATTATTTTTCAATTTTCGATCACTAATGGAAGTTACGTTGGTTAAGTTATTTACAAACTATTTAAGGCGACCTAAACTACAATTTTGTAAAATATATCATTTTTTATATTAAACTAGCACGTTTTTGTTATTGCACAGAATGAAACGGGTCCCATGAGATAATTTTTTTACTAATTTTTTGAACTTTGTGATTCAAGTGTGCTGGTGAATCTTGCCTTCATCTATCTCAACCTATACATCATTAAACCTCTATTTAAGTTAAAAAAAAGAAGAAAACATAAATATAAAAATACTTAACAGATAAAGCCGTACAATGAAAGTAAAAAGCGCTTTTGAAGTACCGTTCATATCAGATAGATCCAACGTCTATTCTCCAGTCTCTAATTTTTTAAAACAGAGATCATTATTCGAATACACCCAAGTGGTTAATCCACATAGAATTAATCCAAGGGGTTTGTGTGGACGGATGTGGTTGCGCGGCAAATCATTTCTACCGGAATACAAATAAAAAATAAACAAAAAGTCGTTTGTGTTTCATTTTTAAACAGCTAGGTCGACAAGGTTGTACTTTCCCAACAATTATAACTAAACCGTGAATTGTTGAATGAAACTGGTTACTGGAGATTCCGAGCTTTTTATCAGTGCTGACTGACATACGGGAGCTGTCCAGCTTCAGTTTTGATCAGACAACTAGGTTTACGGGGAAGACGATAAACTACTATTAACGCTTTTAGCGTTAGGAAACTGTACACTGAAGAAGCAGGGAGATTGTGATACTCGTAGCCTACAAGCCGATTAAGATTCAAGCCTCGGGCGGACCCAACTATTCATTTAAAACAACTGTCTGTCTTAATTAAGTAATACCAACAAATGAGATGACTTAAGGGTACCGTAATTGTTACTTACCAGATTTTACTTTTTTCCCGGCCTGTTTGTCTTCAAAAGCTCGCGTTATACATAATTTATGACCGAAAACATGGGAAGCTCCTTCTCGTTAGGTTTTGTGATTCTTTCAAGTTCAATTATATCGAACATTTTTATTTTAAAGGTTTTAACATTGCGTAAAATTGAAAATATAAATAAAAATTACGAGGTAAATCCTGTAAACAACTATCATGAAGGTCGAGCAAGGGTTTGGTATTGCCCAAGCATTCCAGCCTTTTGGTTTATCGTAATTTTCCTAGTTCTTTAGTTCAGTTCAATTGACTCTATTCTTCTTTTAAGGAGGTCATCGCTGAAATTCTATCTCCCGTGGTCGATGCTCCATTAGTTATGAACTGTACTAATGATTGATGAAGGTTATATATATATTACTGCGTTATATTATACTGCGCTCTTTAAGAGCGATAGAGTCTCAACCCTGCTCTTTACTTACAATACCATAAACTATTAACAAGTAAGTTGAGATATCCTCTTACCCTTTGCAGATACCATTTCAGGATAGGGTGGAATGGTAAGGGTACCACGAAGTGGGGAGTTTCCTAAGCACTGCAGCTTCGTGACTTACTATACTTTTCCTATTTCAGTTCTACTATTTTGATTTTCCTTTGAAGAAGGAGGTGATTGAATATATTGATTGATAAGAACCGTGAATCCCAGTTTGTCAAAGAATTAGATTATTTTACCGTGTTGCTGTAGAGTGTAGTACCATCTGTCAGTAAGTCGAGGTGTCCTCCGACCACAGCCCTTTTGGCATAGTGCATTTCCGAATTCTTTAGTTCAATTAAATTGAATCTTTTCTTCGTTTAAGAAGAATGTCATTGCTGCAATTTTTTCTTCCAGGGTAAAAACTCCATTAGTTGAGGACTATATTAATTGACTATATTGACTGATGAAGATTTCAGAGGTTATCATATTGCACTCTTTAATAGCTGGAGTCTCAAACCTGCTCTTTAATTATAATATCACAATTTGTTAAAAATTGGATTATTTGATCTGTAGGTCCTGCCAAAAGTTTAATAACATAATAATGTCTTCCGTCCACAGCCTTTTGGTTTATTGTACTTTTCCTGTTTCTTTTGTTCAGTTCAATTGACTCTTCCTTTAAGGAATTGGTCGAATGTCATTGCTGCAATTATTTTTCCCATCGTCTACTAACCTAGCAGTTGCTTTGAATTTGAAAGTAATATGGGTGGTAGTACCCTCCTCATAGCTTAACCTTCGTTACTAAAAAGACCCATGTTGTGTAGGTGTTTTCTTAGATGACAGTGACCAGCATATAGCCCAATCAGTCCCCTGAGTTTAACTGAATCTAACGATGATTTTATTAAATCCCCGGCACCTACAAAATTCGTCAGTTTCTTTTTATTTTGTCTAGACCCATTCTAAGATAGAGGTCTCCTGATCTTGTTATACCGATTATACGTTCTGGGCCTATTGGTCTTGGCCAATCCTCCTCTTTTAGTGTTAATGCTTTTCAAGCTCTTGGCTGACTGATCTTAAGGGAATATTATTGTCTCTTTTAAGGTTTCCCTTGGTACAAGCATTGAATGACCATTATTAGTGAGTTTGATTGCTTGATTGCTTATATTTGCCATATGGCATGCCAGTGTCATCTGGCCCGACTCCTGATTTGGAAGCTGTATACCATTTGATTTTCTCCTTATTTCTTCTTCTTTATAGTGTGTTAAAATTTTACAGAACGTTGAAAATATTTCTAGGACCGAATCTTAATTCCACCTATTAGGTAGCTTGTTTTTTTGTTTGTTTTATAGGTTTTAGTTCGCCTTATTAAAGATAGGATATCTTCTTGTATAGCTAATATGGCCATTTTTAGTTTTAGTCCCCAAAATTTACCTAAGTTCTTCTGGTTAGGAATGTACTAGGTGACAATATGATATTCATAACTGCAGGGAAAAAAATAAAGCTTCTAAATTTTGCCCGATTTAAAAGGGAACATGGTTACATCGAGGAGTAAGGGAAACGATTTAAAAATACGATAATGTGCCGAGTTGCATTAGGATTCAAGCCTCAAGGCATTAGGAAAAAGGGAGATAAAGCGCCGGTCTTCATTAATTGAATAATAGATTATGGGTTATTATTACACGTACTTCAATTTTCGTTTTCTTAAGACTAAAACGCAGTCTTCAGCGACTTATTAGCACTCGTCAAGCGCCCTTTTTGATCAAATAATAATTACTCTGTCTTTTGTGTGTTTATTTTTGAATAGTCCATCTCGATGGTTTACTAAAATAGAAAAGATACAGTTCTGTTTCTTTTTTCAGCCAAATTATCAATGAGTGATTGAAATATTCGAAAATACTGCTTAGCTAAAGGTTGAAACTGATTTTTAAAAATATAACATCCAGCTACACTTATTGTGTCGAGGATGAGGAGTGAGAAAATTTTTAAAATACTTTTTAAAAAATAAATTTCAATTGAAATTCTAAATGCTATGCTTGGATTCGAATCCAGCAATTAAAAGAGCTTAACCAAATTGCACTAAACATGGTGGAATAATGGTACTCACAACGGGGACTTAAAGCCCACTCAAAAACTACGCCGATTGCATTCACCAAGAAAAGAAACAGAAATACAAGGCCTGTGCTTCTATAATGAAATGCTACAGTTAAAAAAGAGGTTAAATACCTAGGGATAATCTTTGCTAAGAAATTAACCTGGAATCCTCACCTGCAGCACATCATAAAAAATATAAATCACCACTAATGACCATAAGAAGAATTCTATATAAATCTTGGGGACTAAAAAGGGGAAATGGCCCATTCGATCAACCTATAGAATCTGGAGGATCATCAAGATCAACAAAAACAAGCTACCCAAGCATTAGGCAGCATACAAAGACTGGCAAGCATGGGTACCACAGGAGCAATGAAAACAACCCAGTCAAACACTAGAAACACTGCTAAACTCACCTCTATTGTAAATACACAAGGAGAAGCGAGGAAACAATCAAGTTGTGGGGACCTAAACACTTCGGGTCAACAATCACAACAAACAAACACCCATTCTTACAAATAGGGGCTGACTATGATTCCGGAAACACGCCTTACAATCTTCAACAAAGCCTACAAAAGTGAAGAAGAATTCAGGAGGAAATCAAATACAATGATATGGTACACAGATAGCTCCAAAACAAATGAAGGATCAGGCTATGTACCAACCCAATACATGAGCAATCAAACTAATTAGAAAAGTACATTTCGGTCTTTCAAGCTGAAAATCTTAAAAGAGGTTACACTGACAAAAAATTTTCACAATCGGAGAACCAAACAGCTATTAAAATATTAGCATGTAAAAAAATCACATCAACTCTAGGTAGTGAATAAATAAAAAATCTCCAAAACCTGGGGAAACTCAACAAACTGATGCTATTCAAGGGAATCTTGGGTAACGAGAAGGCAGACTCACTCACCAGAGGAGGGTCTGCAAGATCTTATATAGGCCCTGAAACTATTCTTGGGATAACAAAAACAAACACAGAAGTCTCCATCACAGAATGAATCCAAAAAAAGGAGAAGTGGACAAATTCTAGAGGTGCTAGACACAGTTATGTTAAAATAATCTTTACCAAAACTGGTAAACTCACTGCTACGGTTAGAGAGGGCTAAAGTCCGAACGATAGGACTATTTACCGGTCACTGTCACCTGAGAAAACATCTACATAATATGGGCTGATGACCTCATTTAGAAGTTATGCAATGAAGAAGACGAAACAGCAATCCGTATCATGTTCGAATGTGAAGCAACCGCTGAAATAAGACATATCCTGAGAAACAAAGAAAACCCAGGGAAAGGAATTGTAGGAACGACAGTCAATGATTCCTTACATAGATCGAGTTGATCCCACTTCACTAAGGAACTAACAAAGAACAACATGACAGAAAGCTGCAGTTCTTGGGGATCATAAACCCTCCGTTTCGTAGTTTCCTATCATAATAACAATCAAATAAAATTCTAAGAGCTATACCTGGATTCTAACCCAGAACATCCAGCGTGGCTAACTTACAGACTCAAAATAAATTCGATTGAAAAGGTTGTTAATTTCGGCATGAAAAGCATATCCAATATTTTCTTTGAAAACCTGCATCCGCTGCAATCCTAGGATAAATCTCATACTTTTAAATATTTACTTATCAGGGAAAAGTCAAAAGCATAAGAGAAGATCAGAAACCGTCCCTTTTTGTATGGGTGTCGGTTGTTTCCTTTCCGGAATTACAGGCGAGTCGGCGAGCGGAGCCGGCCAAATTGTAGAGGTGAGATGGAGTGAGAGAAGAGATTTAAACGCTCCTCAATTCGATTTACACAACACGGCTAAAGTTTTAACTTTCACACTCGACTCAGGCCGTCGGTGTTTGAAAATCGTGCGCGGCTCCAAGCTAATTATTACGCCTAACAATTACACACATTATTTTCGTTCGATATCCTTGGATAAAACGAGATGTTTTTCCCTTCCTTACTCGACTACCCGATGTGAAATGTCGGCTTTTTATACTGATTTAACTTTCATTTTGTGGGGCAATTAATTTTATACTTCACCTTTGTATCTTCTGTGGACAGGGTGAACATGTAATCTGGACGTTACCGATCATTTTTGGTCTGCCTATCCACGACTGCTTGTTATTGGGTTGTCCGGAAAATAATGCAGGATTTTGGTATTAAACAAAAAAAAAGAAACTAGTTACTTTAAAGCAATGTTCTTTAATCAAAATAATTTCCCATACTCTCAATACATTTCTCCCAACGTGTTGGTAACTTATTAATTCCGTCTGAGTAGAATTCAGAATTTTTAGAATTGATAAAGTCAATAAATGCATTTTCCAGTTCCGTTTGATTTTTGAATATTATGTGTTGTAAGTAGTGGTCCAGGTGTCTAAAAAAATGGTAGTCAGTAGGCGAGAGGTCCGGAGAGTAGGGTGGGTGAGGCAAAGTTTCATAGCCAAGCTCCAATAATTTTTGTGACGTTACACGTGACACATGTGGTCGAGCGTTGTCATGCAACAAAATGGGCCCTTTCCGATTGACCAAAGAGGGCTTCATTACTGCCAATTTCTGATGCATGGTATTAATTTGGTTACAGTATGATTCAGCATTGATGGTTTCGCCAGGATTTAAGAAGCTGTAGTGTATTAAACCAAATGAAGCCCACCATACCGTAACCATTACCTTTTTTTGATGAGTTGGGGGCTTTGGAAAATGTATTGGAGCTTCTCCTTTGTCGAGCCACTGTCCAGAACGTCTAGTGTTATCGTAGAGAATCCACTTTTCGTCACATGTAACAATTCTGGCCAGAAATGGGTCATTTTTGTTTCGACAAAGAAGTGATGCACAAACATCAAAGCGCTGATTTTTTTGGCGATCGTTTAATGAGTGTGGAACCCAATTTTCGAGTTTTTTCACTTTTCCAATCGCCTTGAGGTGGTCAGCGACGGTCGTTTTACTGACTTTGAGTTGCTCTGCAAGTTCTCGAACAGTTGTTTTGGGGTTTTCTTCCACCACTGATCGCAGAACATCATCATTAAGAGAGGAAGGCCTTCCACGACCTTCTTCATCTTCAAGGCTGAAATCTCCCTCCCGAAATTTTTTAAACCACCTTTGCACAGTGCACTCATTAACACAACCCTCGCCCCAGACTTGGTTAATGTTTCTAGCCGTTTGGGCTCCGCTTCGGCCGAGTTTAAACTCGTAAAAGAAAATCGTACGAAATTCTCGCTTTGACATTATAAGGATGACTGAATTATTTCCAAGTAGCGGAATGCTACAGAGGTAAACAAACAATATCATTTGGAAGAGGATTAATAAGTGTTGACATTCATACAAATGAGTAATCCTGTAAACGTAAACAGAATATTTTATATAGATTTTTTTTAATGAAAACTTAAAATCCTGCATTATTTTCCGGACAACCCGATATATTTCCATTTTAAAGCAGAAAAACAAATATACTCTCAGAATATATCAAAAATAATTTAATATTTTATTTTTAATTAAGCATTTTTTTGACAGTTTTAGGGTCATTTGTCCCAACCGTTCCTGGCTCAACCTATGTATCTGGACGTCTTTGGCTAAGTGTCTACTCGAGCTGCATTAGCTCTCCAACCCCTCTCGCTTGTCTCAGAAAGTCAAATGTTCAGTTTTATCCTAGTTTTTCATTTAAATGTAAATTGTAAAAATAAACGTTTCTATTTAATCTCCGCCCATGCCCCTATCCGCTGCGTTGCATACGGTGGGCTTTCGTTGGAGCAAAATAAGCGGCTAAAAAGATTAATGAACTGATGTATCAGATTTATATTCGGCATCCCCCGAGGGTCCAGGGTGTCACGGCTGTATTCGGACTTTTCCTGGCTCTATACTTTTTTCGAAGTCTATATTTCCTTTGGCCTTTTCTTTACCAGGCCACTAACACTCATCGTCCTCATTACATTATCCTGTCCATCCGATTCATATCCTTACCCGGGCAATACCCGCTCATCTTCCTGTGCCTAATCCTTCCCCGGCATAAAAACGCACCTTTAAACTATCTTTGCTTGTCCGAGCATCAAAATTCTGGCACTCCCTCCCTCTAACTATCTTCAAAGCTGATTTCCTTACCTCTTTTAATCATCTCCTACATATGGACGTATTCTCCCTCCAAACAGAGTCTATTTATTCACAGTTTAAATTTACTTAGTAATTGTTGTTTTCTACGTTAATTTTCCGAGGAACTCATTTAGTTTTAACCCCTTTGAATTTTGTTTTTTGCAAGTCTATTGTTTTACTTGATCACTACGATAAGGTTTATTTTTGTGTCAAAATGTTAACAATTCTTACTATAACCTATGTATTATTCTAAGGGGACACTTCTGCCCGAGAATAAATTATTTTTCTTTTTTTTTTCTTAAAATTGTCACTGAAGGAAAAGAACAAACCTTGAATATAAAAACAAAAAGTTAACAGATAAAGTCGAACAATAAAAGAGTAAAAAACGTTTTTTTACGTCCATAATGATAGATCAGACCTGAAGATTTGGGTTAACATGGATTATCCAGAATTAACGTTTTCGAAGAGACACATTATTCGAATGCGCCCAAGCGGTTAATCCATATAGAAATCCAAGAGTTCTATGTGAGTGGTTCTGCACGCGACATAAATCATTTCTACCCGAGACGGAATAAAAAAATTAAAAATAAACTTATGTGTTTTATTTTTAAACGGCTAGGTCGACAAGGGTGTATTTTCCAAATTAATTTATGCGAATTATTTTTTTACTAAATTGCAACCTTTTGTTGGACAGAATGAAACTGGCCCATGAGACTTTTAGATCGTTAGAAGTGGTTGAATTAAATGTTTGAAAGTTGAAAATCAAGTGTTCTGATGTTGCCTGGATGAGCAACTCTCCGTCCCTTAGACTGTTCGAAGATTGTTTTATGTTTATTCTATACTAAAAACATCCAAACAAAAACACGTTCCAACAACTCCAAACTGGAGTCCTAAAGTTTTATGGAGTAAATTGTAAGGCCAAGGGTAAAATTCGAGCTCGATCGGAAAAAAGCTTCTCCTGAAATACACTTTTTCACATTTCAGTACACTTTTCTCCAAAACTCTCAATCATATTGAAACAATTCTTATTTAGATTTTGAAGGTAAATAATAGACAAACAATCGTACCGTGCAGTTTTGTTTAAAAAACACCCAGTAGCGGAGAAATATTTTTTTCTATAAAATTGTATAACTAACAGGTGTACAATTGTACAAATGCCAAAATTTATCAATTCACATTTTGTAAGAGCCTCCAGCTATGAATTCGTATTGAACGGAGGGAAATAAAAAAAGGATTTTGTAATAGACCGAATAGATAGTGAAAAAATGTTACAGAAAGATGGAAATTTTGACTTTCCTCAAAAAATCGTATCTTTCCACATTTCGGTACATGTTTTTCAAAAATTCTATATATAATGATACGAATCCTTTTTTTATTCTGCAGAAAAATAATGGCAGTCGTAACAACATTCGTAGGGTGGAATTTTATTTTAAAACACAGCCTCGAGTGGAGAAATATTTTTTTCTATAAACGAAAAGGTGTAAAATTGTAAAAACATTCAAAACTTTACGTTGATACCAAACATTATCCACATTATTTAAAACCATCCGTCTATGAATTCGCAGTATACTTAGGAAAATAAAACAAATTTTTTTGGCTGTAATAGACTGATAGATTTTGAGAAAACTGTATGGAAAAAGGACAACTTTTTGCTTTCACTTTCGTTTCCTACAAAGAATGATGCTTTTCTTATTTTTCTCCAAAACTCTTCATCATATTGAAATGAGTCGTTTTTCATTTTTAGAATCCCAGTAGTAGAAAAAAAATTATTTCTTTACGCAAAAGGAATTCAATTTTGCTCTCAAATTTCGTTTGTTTATCAAAGTTTAAAAAGTTTAAAGTATTACAATCTGTAAAAACCTATTATTTACGATTTTGAACAATACTAAGGCAAATACAACAAAATAAGATTGGTTGTGATTTATGGTCGATATTTAAACCAAAAACACCCAGTAGCAGTGAGATAAATAGTTTTGCGTAAAAAAGGGGTAAAATATTGCCTACTCCTTTAGTTGAATGAACGTTGAATGAATTGAATTGATGAACGATTCGCCATTTAAAAAAAATGTAGGTACAAATTCGTAGTATACCAAGAGTAATAAAAAAAAAGATTATTTATAATACATCGGATATCTTTTGATAAAATGGCACCAAATATGGCAAATTTTTGCCTCTCTTTGGCTAACGTCAAAAAGTGGCATGCTGTCAATTATCGGTACACTTTTCTTCAAAAGTCTTCATCACTTTGAACCAGTTAGTTTTTCGTTTTGAGGGGAACAATCGTAGGTAGCAGTGTTTAAAGAAAGCATCGAGGAACTGAGAAGTAAATTGTTTTCTATTCGAATGATTCACCATTTTTTTAAATCATTAGTTACGAAATCGTGGTATACTAAGAGTAATGAAATAAAAAAGTCTATTTGTAATAGCGGAATAATTTTGACAAAATGGGACTGAAAAAAATGGTCACTTTTTGTCCTCTTCCCTCAAAAAGTGGTATTTTTTACTTTTCTCCAAAACTCCAAAACTCTTCATCATATTGAAAGGATTATTTTTTATTTTGTAATAGCGGAATAATTTTGACAAAATGGGACTGAAAAAAATGGTCACTTTTTGTCCTCTTCCCTCAAAAAGTGGTATTTTTTACTTTTCTTCAAAACAACAAAACTCTTTATCATATTGAAAGGATTCTTTTTTATTTTGTAGAGGAATAATAGGCCAACAATGCAATGTCGGTTGATTTAAAAAAAAAAAAAAAAACACGTACATAGAAATTAATTGTTGCAAAACTTCGTCAAATATTGTTTGCCAAAAATTAATAATTCAATATTTGTGGAAACATATCATATATGAATTTGTAGAATATTAAGGTAAATATAACAAAAACAGATAGGTTGTAAGAACCCGAATAAATTTTTTAAAAAATGGTACCGAAAAATGGTCACTTTTTGGCCTCCCGTTGGCTTCCTTCAAAATGTGACATGTTTTCTCTTTTCTGTAAACTTTGCTCGAAAACTCTACATCATATTGAAACGATTCATTTTTCAATTTGTGGAGGAATAATATGCCAATAATCGAAACGAGGGTTAATTTAAAAAAAAAAAACCAGGAACGTAGAAATGATTTTTTTAGAATACAATTTTGCTTCAAATTTAGAATGTTTGCCAAAAATTAACGATGCACTAATCGCAAAAACCTATTATCTACGATTTTGTAGATATTGAGGCACACACAAGAAATACAGATTGATTGGAATACACCGGATAGATTTTGAGAAAACAGTACCTAAAAAAGGGTACCTAAAAGGGTAGTACCTAAAAAAACCTTTTGGCCTCTCTTTGAATAATAAATTACTTCCAAAAAATTAATGAAATACAATAAATTTGAGTATTTGAAACTGAAAGAACTTTCACAACAATGTATTGGCTCTCTTCGAAAAGAAATGCGAAATAGAATTAACCAAATGAATAGGCAAAAAAACTAACTGCTCATCCAAAAACCGGCAACTATCCCCTTAAACCAATTATATTTGTATTTCAATAGAAACCAATAAACGTAAATTTACGAATTAAACAATTTGATGCATCAATAATTTATTAAATGGTGAGTTTTCTTGTTTTGGTCTGAAGGGTGACGAACCTACAGTTTGGCATCATTTTCATTAATAATGTTTTTACAAATTCATCATTAACCAGGAACCAGCGAAAATGGATAAAAACCCAAATGCTTCTGAATGACCAAATCAGTGAAGGTTTGTTTGAGGACTTAAGGAGACATTATCAGAAACGACCAAACTAGATTAATAACTGTTGTTTGTGGTCTGGTCATTGGATATCTGCAGGAGTCAGTTCGGTTATTCTAAAAGCCACTTCCAGCCGAATAATTTTTCCGAGGAAACAACGAATTTGTCTGACCAAAACAAAGGTCATGAACGACAAAACTACACTTCCTTTTTTACCCCACATACTTCAAGAAGACCTTGTACAATTAATCATTAATCGGATATCTGATAAAAGAGCCGTTTTCACAATAAAAGGACATTGGTCAATTCCTCCAAGTTTGACCGAAATGATCAGAAACGACCAAACTACAAAATTAACTATTGCGGGGTCAGAGCCATAAGCCACTTTGAGGCAAGTATTTCTTTTCTTTCGACTTTCTTTCATTTGCAAGGTTTATACATCTTTCTTAATAACTTCTTCCCCCCTGATGAGTTCAAAATGAGGATTTGCTCTCTCAGCACTCCCAAGGCAAACTGATCGGGGTTTGAAATGACCTAACTGCCCGCCTGTAGAGCATTGTGAAAAATTTAAAAGATATTTTCAGGCCGGATAGTAGTGAGTCAGGTAGCCTCGGCTGTCTCAGCCTCAGGAATCCAATTAATTTAAACCTGGGGTAAAAATAACAGGGTTCCCTCTCTTCGGAGGAGCTCGCTGATTATGTTTTATTAGGAATCGTGACTCCCCCTCTATCCCTTTCTCATTCTGAGTAATTCTCTTAATCGATATTTGTATCTATCACTATAGTGGCACTTTACCTTTCCGCCCGATACCCGTAACCAACGCTACCAGACGGCCATAGTTCGACCTCCCCACGTGTATTTCCCTCCTTTATCGGATTCAAACGGAAAAACTGTGGTTGAGAAATGAAAAGGATCTAGAAACCGTTTTTTATACGAAACGCCTACACATCCATGCTTACAGGGCGCAAAATATGATTTATTGTAATGAGTCAAACAGTGATTCATCAAAGTATGACTTTGCACATATGTTGAAGGGGTCTTAAAATTAACAGTCGAAACCTCCCGCGCCCTTTATAACCATTAAGTATGTCTTAGCCTTTCAAAATCGTAATTATATATTCATGAAAAAAATTGTCATATTCTCAAGTCCTTTATCCCAGTGTTACAATACAAAAAAAAGATACTGACGGTGCCTTTTTTTCTTTTCTATGTGTGTAGTGTGTTTCTAAATAAACAATTAATATCATTCAGAACATATTCGATCAAAGGTTGAGAGTGAAAAATAAACAACGAGAAGATTTGATCAATGGTGTGATTCATCGTCGCGAAGCGCAACCATCCGCAATTTTACACTATATGTTGTGGTATAATCTCAATTTTTTTTCAAAACTTTCACATGTTTTTTAATTGAAAATCGCACACGAATATTTAATTACACGCTTTATTTAAACAATAAAAAAACTGCTGATTAAGATTCTTCGACATTACTGTTTCAGGCGAAGGAAATCCTACGTTAAAGAGCAAATCGAACTGAAAATTATTCTTCAGCTGGTTTCTATTCAACTATTTACAATATATTTCAGAAAGAAGTGCAAACTTTCATGGATGAAGTTCGTCTGACAGGTTTAATTGAGTCTTGTGAAAAAATGCGCTTACCAAGTGCAGAGAAAATTGTTAAAAGCCGCTTAAAAAACCGTAATCGCAATACGTACTCCTCTGGATTTTATGAAAATTCAATGGTGATTGTCCACAACCTTTGGGTTGCTTAATTTCTCTCCTTTAGGGACATGTCAACAATGTTGATTTGTTATGTTATTATATGTGAGAAAAATAAGGATGTAATCAACAAGCACCCTCATATGTTTAATTTTATATCTCCGGATGTAATTTATGTGTTTATAGAGAATGAACTTCTGCCATTGCATGTAATTAATAAGGTTCTAAGACTGTAAAGCTTTGTTTTGATCGATGTCATTTTAACGTTATCATGATTACTTTTATGAAAAAAAAAAAAGATTGGGAAGGGGACAAATATGAGATACAACTATTATTTTTTGATTTTACAAAACCTTTGTATTCAGGGGCTTTTTGAATTGCTAAAAGTTCAAGATCACTCGGACACCTGGCGAATAATTGTTGACCTAGTGTCATTCAAAAAGTTTCATTTAAATTCGTTTATCCCACGTCCAAAGCTTACCATTGTAAGGGAAATTAATCACCGGTGAAAACGTAAAAGTTGGGCGTGAAATTTAAAAAGTTGATGCATTGTAACCTCAGTTTCCTCTTAAGGTTTAGAGACGCTTGAGGGGGCGGCGCTTCTCATTAAACATATCGCCCTGGCCCGTCCAAGCAGGGTGCATGAAAGCGACTGAATAATTACATATCTGTGCTGGGGTTATTAACGTTACAAGGTGGATTGATTGTTTAAAAGAGTTGAATACGGGCCACAGGCCGACATTTCCAGGAATACCCGGTGTATATTTTCCTTGCATAAATTAAGCCTTCCCGTCTCGATACTTCAATTTGTGGCATGTTATTCAATTAAATTTGTGGAAAAAAACGTTGCAAAAGATCCTTAACTACTAAACAATGAACACAAAACTAATTAATTTAACATCCTCTAGGGTAAGACTTAAATGAAAAAGCTTATGGTTTTTTTTTTCACTTTTTCCTTCATGAAAGTTCAGTCGAGTTCCCTTAAGAGCAAGAGCATAATTTTTACAATATTTGTTTATAGTAAAGGGTAGTTATACAAAGAATGGCAAAGCAGCTGTACTGAATTGGCTGAAAATTTAAAAAAATATCAAAGGTTCGGTCAAACCGGAAAAAATGAACAAAAGGAGAATCATCCTAACTAGGCTAGGATAGGCCACACTCCACTCACACTTGGTCAGCTTCTGGTGGGCGGCCGACGACAACTGTGTCCCCAATGAAATGAGCGGTGACAGTCCATCATCTACTAGTGGACTGTGGTGCTTTAAAAATCAGTAGAGAACGGTGTGGGCTACCCTCAATAAAAAAGTCTTGTCGGGGCGAAAAAAATAAAATAAAGGGTTGTTTCGGATCATTCTAAAAAATCATACCCACGTTTATGACTGATTTTGAAAATTGAATCTTGGATTTTGGAAATATTCCGATTTACCAAATGTCTATATTTGTTGAGCTGATTCCTACATTCTACGTATCCATTTGCTCTTTTTTGGCATTAAGTTTTAATTTATTGTAACTAAACCAATGAACTCAATAATACTTATAAATTAATATACATTGAACTTTAATCCCACATTGCCCCAGGGTATCACCAAATTTAGCAAATTTGCTAAAGCATAGCTAATCACATGAGTTAAGTGTGGGTGCAGTGTTTTTCCTTAAATGTTTCATCCCGTGCATTGGCAACACTGATTTCTTTGGCTACATATTGGTATCTTCTTTCTCTAACATGGCTCATCACCCCTCAAATGCATCTTGTATAGATTGTTATATTTGCCAAACATAAATTTATCATATCCAGTTTATAAATTAACCATTTTTTGCCAAAATCGCTTTCCAAGTTTAGCATTTTGTTTAAGGATGACAGGAAATCCTCTGAGTTTACAGCGGGCGCAGTGTTGTTCCTGTTCTGTTTCTGCGCGCATATTGGAAACATTGATTTATTTGGCGCCATTCGGAACTCTCCATCACTAACCTTACGGGATTTCCCTCTAACCTTTTAACCAAATTGCTAATGTTTATCTTGTTCTACATTAGGCCACATTGCAGCTTTGATGGCGATCTGCCAGTTTAATTTTAAGAGACAGAAAATAAGTAAGCTCGAGATAGAGCCCTGAGAAACACCGCGCTTAACGTGCGGCAACAAGGCTACTTTTAACGTCGTCAAAAGCCTTCAATGTTTAGATCGATTGGCCATTATAAATGTACACAATAAAGAAAAATTCAATTTATAATATTATGAAAAAAGAAAAATGACAATATATTTTTACTGTATAATTCGAGTGTTTGCCTAAAAACCTTATTTAACGTCCTGATGACATTTAACCGCACAGCATTATAATAGAAGTTTCAGAATTTAGTCTATAATATAATTTTTGGAGCGACTTAATCTTGAACTTTCTATAACTTCAACCTGTCAACATTTTAGGCTGATGCCTTTAAAAAGACAGACAGGCAGTGAATTACAAGATGTCAAAGCTGGGTAATAGATTACACCGGGTTACTTAATTAATTACGGAACTAAAGCCAATGAAAATACGAGCTCTCCCGTTAAACCTATTTATGCGTTTATTTATGCTTATATGCGTTATTTATGCGTCAAAAATAGTGATAATTTTGGAATGATTCACTGATCCTTATGAGACTTTACAAGGTTCTAAAAATCTATAAACTAACTGCACGTAACGACTGAAACGCGGTCACCGTGAAAAAATTAAACTCAGAGAGATGAAATAGAATGTTGTTCACACTTATAATTATATAATTTTTAAATATACGCAAAAAGAAAAAAGTATTCATCTTCTAGTGGTTGAATACGGTCGAATTTGGATAAAATCCAGAGCATTATGAATTTTTAAATGAAGCACCGGTAATTGGAAAAAAGTTTCAAGGCTGATTAAAAAATGTCTATGTTTTGTTTACTTTAAAAATTCGTGGAGGGAAAAAGGGTGCTAAGAAAGAATCCAAATTATTTTCTTCAAAAAGAATGTTTTTGCATACTTTCCTAATCGAGCATTTTGGTTTTTTTTAACGTTTTACATATATAATCTTATGCAGTATAATTCATACATTTTCACATGCAAAATAAATAAATACTATGTATATGCATTGACTAGATTGCATTTTTTAAAAATTAAAGATTCTAGGGCGTAAATTATTAAAAGAATCTGTGTATGTACAAAAAGATCCCAATGCTTGCAATTTGAAAACTGATTACAATAATATTAGTACAATTTAATCAAATTTATTAACAAAAAATAATATTTTTATAAAGTAGAATTACGAGACCTCCTAGAAGACCTCTGGCCTCTCCCTAATGGATCAGGGGGAGTCACCCATCTTGGTGCATGAGCCACTCCGAGGTTGGGCTTTGACCGGGCGCCATCGACATCTTTGGTCATTTCGGCGCCCTTCCGTTCCCGAAAACTAGTCATTCTCACACTCACTCACACAATAAATACATACATACTCCTATATACAAACCCAATCACACATGCATATCCTCTATCTAGAATCCGGGTCGGAGGGTACTCGTTATTCCGCCCCGACCTGGCTTGGTGGAGCAGCGGTGGAGCCTTGAGATGATATGCTGCACCGCCGCCCAGCATACCCCTATTCTAACATAAACTTAACCTAAAATTTAACCTATTAAATAAATACCCGACTATATACAACCCATTATCCCAGTATCTCTCAAAAACCTAAAAAGTTTTTCTTTAAACTCGCTGCCATACTCGAGCATTCTCCTACAGTGGTATTCCATTTCGGTCCCTATATGGGGCCAAGCTGCGACACCGAGATATGTTATCTTGGCATGCTGGGCATCTGGGTCGACTAGCGCCGACCAACAGGTACCCATGAGTCTCACGTGTGTGACCGATCCGCAGGCGGGTCAGGACAACGCTTTCCTTTCGGGATATCCCCTCCGTGCTCCACCGGTTGACCGTCGGCTTGACGGACACCTGCGTGTCAGTCGAGTATGAATGCAATGCATGTACATAGTATTTATTTATTTACTTTGCATTTATTTATTTTGCATTTATTAGTGCGTTGGATATTATGTATGAACGGAATCTAACTGGCCTGTTATCTTCTTCGAGTGATATCGTATTGTAATAAAGAAAGGCATATTTTTATTTTGTTACTTGTAACGTGATTTTCGTATGTTCGCAAACATTTATAAACTTATGACATTGGTTTTGTAAGTCCGAAACAAAAAATGTGTATTTCTTCTTGAATTACTATATTGATAATAGTTTTTTTGTCATTGTAGCGCCTTGAGAAAGACTAAATATACAGTCGAAAGCTTGGCAATAAAACAAAACCTTGATGTTTATCTTGGTCACAAACCCGATAACTGATAGCATATATATTATGGGACTAAGAATGCTCCCTTGCCGGCTTATCGCTCTGATTTCTAAGAAGTCGTTGCCGCACCTCACTCTGAAGTAGTGGTCAGTGAGATAGGATGTCAGGATATGATAACAAGGATTGGGTAGGAAGCGTGTAAGTTTGTAAAGCACGCCCGGGTGCCAGACCCTATCAAAAGCCAGTGCTACATATAGGAACGCACCCAAGCAATTTTTTTGCCCTCTAGAGCATATGTGTTCACAACTCTAAAGCAATGTGTAACTTTTTTCTCTGCCCTTAACGCCCCTGGCCAAAAACGCTCGAACAAATGTCTAATTTTGTTACATCAATTATTGGACCTAGTACACTAAAAAGTTCCATTAAAAACGGGGCTACCATATTTAGTTATCTTCCTCAAGGATCTGCATTCTTATGATGTGCACGTACATCGGTCAAATTTGATCGATTTGTATCGACGATAATCAGACTAAAAGGAAAATGAACCCCGAGGAGGAAGTGAAGTATGCTAAGAAACAAGGAGCACAGCCGGAAGACGTGTCAGAAATATTGATCAATCAGGCGGGACAGTAGATTCAGATCGGGGATAAATTGCCTGGCGGGACCTTTTTGATTCTCACAATCTCTTCTTTCAAATTAAAAAGGCTAATTTCCAATTCGACCAGGACATTTGCCAAAATGACACTCAGTCGTATTTATAGACGCTCAGCCGAGTATCAAAATCCGGTTGAGACTCTTCTGTTTTTCTCTATTTCCAAACAAGATAAAATGGATGCCAGTAGATTTTTTTTCCAGCTCTGCCACTTATTATAGGATTTTTTAGGGTTAGCAGGTACGGTACTGTCTTTAATAATCTGATCCCCCTTGAAAGTGGAACTTTGAAAAGTCTTGAAAAAAATTAAAATTCGATCAAATTGGGCAAACGCATCATAACAGATTTAAGCCGTGCGAATGCAAACCGAATGCTACTTTCTCTTTTAATTTCATAACTGGATGGTATCAGATGATAAAAAATTGCTTTTGCATCAATCCATCGGCTGTTTCCGATCCTCTGAGCCTATTAATCAGATCGGAGTTCACGTCTAATAAAATATTGACTGGCATCCATGATCGGTTGTGTATATAGTTGACTATTTTTTTTTACTATTACTTTTTTTGGTGCTTAGGTTTGTCTGGAGGTTTTGTTTAAATTGTATCCTGTTCGTGTTGCCCTAGGAGCCACGATTCAGTGTTCTCCTGCTTCCTTTGATGCCTATGTAATTTCTTTCTTCACAAATCTCACAGTATAATTCTCTAGCCACCAGAATCGAATAGCTAGAGAAAAACTATAAATTACCTCCTCGCCAATTTGGATTCGGAAAAGGACTGTCTGTTCAAGATGATTAAGGTACTTTGATAGTGGATATCTACAACGCGTTATCTGTTCTACGATCACTTGTACTTATCACACGCTCTTTGTGGATATTGTTAGTGACGTGCGATGAAGGTCTATGTAGGTGCAGGTTCGTGCAACGCCGCTGGAACATCTATGGAGGCTGATTAATAACCCGAAGCTGGCCAGTTGTTATAAATAACAGGGGAGAACAATAGATCTATACAGGTCGAGGTGCAGCACGCCTTGTGGCCGCCTCTTTTATCCCTATCCCTATCTTTGGTGCTTGAAAGATACTGAAGTTTAGTACAGAGGGCTAAACAAGCTACTCAAACAATGGGCAGCGCACATAGACTGACAAACCTGCGTATCCCAGGAGCAATGAAAACAACCACGTTAATTACACTAGAAACACTGCTAAACCTACCTCCAATGTAATGGAACAGTATCCTCTAAAGTCTCAACAGACCACAAAGGAGAAGAAGAATTCAGTCAATCAAATGCAATGATATGGTCTACAGGTGGCTCCAAAGCAAATAAGGAAACCGGATCCGGTGGCAGTGCAACCCCAAAATATGAACAATCAAACTCATTAGAGAAGTATACCTTTCAAGCTAAAATTCATACCATCAGATTTAGAAAATCTCTAAAAAAAATTAAAGCATTATCATGTAAAGAAATCACATCACACTTTGTCATCCAACACCCCGCTAACCTGGAGAAACACATCCTGATAATATCCTGGAACCCAAGACACAGTTATGTTAAAACTACATTTACCAAGACTGGCAAACTCACTGCTACTGTTAGAGAGAGCTAAACATGGGTATGTTCAATGATGATTTCATTTGGAGATTATACAATGAGGAGGATGAAACAGCCACCCATCTTCGAATGCGAAGTAACCGCTCAATTGAGACACAACCTAAGATACAGTCTTTCCCGTATACTACGTCGTCCTAAAAAGGACAATGAGGATCTTTAACGTCCGCATCTAGCCTATTCGGCCTTATCGGACGTTTTTATTCTCAAGATGAGAGCTGACGCACCTCTACATACGACAGAATATATATCACTTTATTATTTTTAAACATTGTCTTTCCCTGGGTATTGGAGAGTTTATCGTTATGAGACTTCCTTATCATTTAATTGAATAACTGTCCGTCGTACGTGACGGATTCTAATCGTTCAACTTGTACTGAAAGTTTGCTTGAACGACTGGTGAATCGATTTAATAAGAAATCGTATCTGCTTTGAATTTAAAACAGTTTACAAATAATTTGTCTTACTATCTCTGTCTGTGCCTGTACATAAACTGCTCAAAATTGAATATATTGCCACTTTTGTAGTATTTACTTTCCTTAGCATTTTTATTTTATTTTTATTATAAATTGGATTCAAATTTCTAAAAATTATTATGGTTTTTACTGAAGAAACATTTAATTAAGGGATGTTGAAAAATAACAAAAATAAAAAGTTTTAATTCCACAATTTTGTTTGTTGGATACAAAAATTTATATATAATAATGTCGTGTAATAATAATGTCCTCTGTTAGCTAAAACCTCTGTGCACCTGCTAGATATACTGCTAATAGGTTGTCACTAATTTCATAAGGAATTTCATACATTACATAGTGTGGTAATGCTGCTTGTTGCAGGCCAACTGGCTGCATGGTGATCGAAAAGCCTTCTCTGCAACGCATCCCACATGTGTTCAATGGGATTGAGGCCTGAAGAAAATGAGGGAAGGGGCAGATGGAAAATTCTCAGGTTTTCAAAACGTTGATGAACACCTCTGCCTCTATGAGGTTATCCCTGGTTTGAGGGAAGTATTCGTCGGTAATTTCTTGGACATAACGGACTGCGGTGAGGTGGCTTTCAACAGTACGTAGTCCAGTTCGGCCTAGAGAGCAATTCCCAGCCCAGACCACTACACGGCCTCCTCCAAACTGCACTTAAGCTGCACCATATTCTCCTGAGTTGCTGGTGGCGGCTGTTGCTGAGGCCGTCTCAAAGGGGCAAAATATGTGAGGTCAACTTCCCACAAACGATTACGAGTTGTTCGTATAGATGAAGACCTTGCCAAAATATCTTGTACTTAATTCAGGATCTGGAGGGCACTATGGAAAAGGTTTCGTCTTGCAGCAATGACAATATTACTGCCCTCCCTTTGCGTCGTAATGCGCTGAGATCCACTACCAGGCCACCCATTGGCACTTCCAGTCTCTCAGAATGGGGCTAAAGCCCGGGAGACAACGCTCTGAGAAACGCCAACTGCCTCTGCAATATCCACTTGCCGGTGACATCGATGAATTCGTCATTATCACAATAACATTGCGAAATTCTGCTTCGAGATGATGTCTTCCCATGGTTAAAGAGAATACAACTGGATTAATATGGAGAAATGTCAAGAAAAGGTTTTTGTTTATAAAATGAGTAATCTTCATGTTTACTATTCTTAAGTATTGGGTTGTCCGGAAAATAATGCAGGATTTTGGTATTAAACAAAAAAAAAGAAACTAGTTACTTTAAAGCAATGTTCTTTAATCAAAATAATTTCCCATACTCTCAATACATTTCTCCCAACGTGTTGGTAACTTATTAATTCCGTCTGAGTAGAATTCAGAATTTTTAGAATTGATAAAGTCAATAAATGCATTTTCCAGTTCCGTTTGATTTTTGAATATTATGTGTTGTAAGTAGTGGTCCAGGTGTCTAAAAAAATGGTAGTCAGTAGGCGAGAGGTCCGGAGAGTAGGGTGGGTGAGGCAAAGTTTCATAGCCAAGCTCCAATAATTTTTGTGACGTTACACGTGACACATGTGGTCGAGCGTTGTCATGCAACAAAATGGGCCCTTTCCGATTGACCAAAGAGGGCTTCATTACTGCCAATTTCTGATGCATGGTATTAATTTGGTTACAGTATGATTCAGCATTGATGGTTTCGCCAGGATTTAAGAAGCTGTAGTGTATTAAACCAAATGAAGCCCACCATACCGTAACCATTACCTTTTTTTGATGAGTTGGGGGCTTTGGAAAATGTATTGGAGCTTCTCCTTTGTCGAGCCACTGTCCAGAACGTCTAGTGTTATCGTAGAGAATCCACTTTTCGTCACATGTAACAATTCTGGCCAGAAATGGGTCATTTTTGTTTCGACAAAGAAGTGATGCACAAACATCAAAGCGCTGATTTTTTTGGCGATCGTTTAATGAGTGTGGAACCCAATTTTCGAGTTTTTTCACTTTTCCAATCGCCTTGAGGTGGTCAGCGACGGTCGTTTTACTGACTTTGAGTTGCTCTGCAAGTTCTCGAACAGTTGTTTTGGGGTTTTCTTCCACCACTGATCGCAGAACATCATCATTAAGAGAGGAAGGCCTTCCACGACCTTCTTCATCTTCAAGGCTGAAATCTCCCTCCCGAAATTTTTTAAACCACCTTTGCACAGTGCACTCATTAACACAACCCTCGCCCCAGACTTGGTTAATGTTTCTAGCCGTTTGGGCTCCGCTTCGGCCGAGTTTAAACTCGTAAAAGAAAATCGTACGAAATTCTCGCTTTGACATTATAAGGATGACTGAATTATTTCCAAGTAGCGGAATGCTACAGAGGTAAACAAACAATATCATTTGGAAGAGGATTAATAAGTGTTGACATTCATACAAATGAGTAATCCTGTAAACGTAAACAGAATATTTTATATAGATTTTTTTTAATGAAAACTTAAAATCCTGCATTATTTTCCGGACAACCCAATAAATCCGTTAGTAAAAATGAGGATTAACTTTTTTTTTTGGTTTGTATTTCTAATCCAACTAACAAGAATATATCGGTTAATTTTATTAAAATCAATAGAGTAAGAATAAATTACAAATATCCTTTTTCATTTTTGAGTAGTTTATATTATTGAGTTATCAAGTTGAGTATTGCCAGGGGGTCAAGTCGGTCAGGGACCGGATTTGCATAATTCACTTAGTGGGAAGGCATATTTTTATACCATGGACTCGTTTTGGAATGTTTTCTTCTTTGTCAAAGGAAACGCCGATCGGGTGGCGCGTGGAAAACTACAAATTACAAAGACACCCGCCTAAAACTTGTGCCATGACGATGGAATTTCAATTGATTGCCCCTCCCTCCATTTATCACCCTCACAAACTGAACTTTTTTCTTCTGTCAAAACGGTAATAAAGGATGCAGCCGGTAAATAGATGGCGAAGAAATCTCTCAAAACAAATTGAAACGCTTAAGGTTCAAATAATTAATTGAACGATAAATTTCAGAGAGATGAATGAAAACAATTTGTTACGACCATCTGAAAAGATTTACGCAAATTCAACACTATACAATGCACTACTTTGAAAGACGCGATTAATTCTATTTAAAACGGTGCGTAGAACATTGCATAAATAACAAAATGTTCTTGTTTACATGCACATTAATATTAATCTCCAGGCTTTGCTCTGCAGAATCTCGACATTCTTTTTTTAATTTTTTTTTTTCATTTCAAATAAATTCTGAAATCAATCATCCGTGGCTTTTATCTCTCACAAAATATTGTTCCGGCCAAGGGGCACATTAGTAAAACGGTCGAATTTATTAAAAACCGAGGGAACAATTAGCAAGCCTTCGAACCGGATATTATCAATCAAACGTCTGTCATTCGATGGCAACTCATCCTTTTGTATTAACCCTAATTTTCGTTATGGGTAACGATCGATCCTTTGAATTTTAATTGAGATCTGCTGCCTGGTTATAGCCCTAGTATTTGGCTTAAATGGAAATCAGTATCTCTTTGTGTATGATGTACAGTGGAGAGCAAGACTGTTTTTTCAATGTAAACTAATGAGAACATTTTTCTTCATTCAGTCTTGCCTTCCACTTTATCACCAGTCATCGTTAAGCTCAAGTGTTCTTGGATGCTGGAGGTAACTTGGATAGGATTCGAGTTAGAAGGCAAAATTGCCGTATCGTCCCCGTAGATGATGATGTATCAGGGTGTAAAGGTCAGCAGTATATATGATATAAAGGATGGGACCAAGAATGACCCTTGTGGGACGTTGGTTTGTGTCTGACTTTCGAACACTCGTCGCCGCACCTCATAACTCTGAAGCAGTGGTTTAATAGGGTTTCAGGATAAGGTAATAAAGAGTGGGTAGGATGCGGTTAAAGTTTAGAAAGCATGCCAGGGAGCCAGAACCTATCCAAAGTTTGTGCGCTCCACCGATCCCCAGAAAATGTTGAAGGAGGTTAGGTTAGGAACCTACAGATTACCCATAATGGTATAAACCTACCTTCTAAAAATAAATCAAGACCGAAGATATAAAATAAAACGAATGAAAGGTATTTGTTTATTTCATCCTTATTTTTCTCACTTATAATGAAATAAAATCTAAACATCGTTGACATAAGCTGAAAGTAGAAACATTCATCCTTTAAACGGTGTAATAAAATGGATATTGTATTGTATGGATTTATGACTTTTTTAACTGGAAGAGTGGACATTGTAGAAAAAATTCCCCCGGCTGATCCAGCGTAAAAATGTCTGTTTTTAAATTGTCATTGTGACAGAGGTAGCAAAGTAGGTTAAAATAAAATCTGGAAAAATCGAAAAGTTTTTCCCTCAAATGTTTGTTGTCCAAAACTCCTCCTATCAGCAAGAAACGGAGGTTTAGAACCTCATAAACTACACGTAATGACACAATCCTGGTCTCAATATATAAATTACAACCTGCATAACAAACAACATTTTGATAAATTCCCGTTTCTCTTATCCTTATTTTGTATTCTTATAATGACATATCATCTACATCGTTGACATAGGCTGAAAACATTCAGCTTTCTAACGGTGGGGGCAACCCAAAGTGTGGGTAAAATCCAGGGGAGTTACTACGAATTTTTTAGTTGAAACATCGGATATTGGATAAAAAACGGCTGATCCCAAAATTTTTTAATATAAAAGTTCGTATTCAAGGGATTTAAAGGGTTCTTAAAACAAATACGAGGGGCATTGGTGGCCGCAACGGTTTAGGCGCTGACACGGCGCTCATCACTGAAAGGTAAACGTCCTAGTTTCCCGGTGTAGTCCATGGTTTTTAATTGATTATAATATGTAAAAAGGTATAGGTATATAGGTAGGGTATATAAGTAAGTTTTACCCTAGTTCGCGACACCCAGCATGTAGTTGGACGTTAAGCCCTTTTGTAAGACAAGAATTGGATTTTTGCTTTTTAATATTTAAGAACAGGATCTAAAGCAGTTTAAGCTCTTACGGCCCACAGTCAAGAACGCACACACAGTTTTCTAATATTTTTTATAGTTGTTTCCATGTCCCTTGTCAGATAAACTTGGAACATCGACTAAATTCTGCAAGTTAAAAATTTAAAGCCTCCCAAACCTTGCTGGACCTTCACAGGCTAAGGGAAAAAAAGGAACCATTCCCAGGGTCTCCAACTCGAGAGAGCCATCCGAACAATTAATAAGCACAAAGGGAACAAACACGATAGGACATATCTCGGAAGAGGGTAATCGACCGATGACAAGGCGGTTGCACCTGGGCAAATATCGGCCGGCCTTCGCGGCCGACTTGAATCAACACATAAATAAATTGTTTGAACGGGCAAGCAAACGAATCACGACTATGACCAATCTGAAATGTCTGAATGCACGCCCATTACAAAATTTCGTTTTAGCTCAACTCAGTAAAGTACTATTGACATTTGTAGTTTTTAAATCAACTGGATTGCAACAACCTACTAACTGGAAAGAAAAGTAAAACCAAACAGTACAGATGAAATTAAAATGTTTTAAATGTTTCGTTGTACTTTAGTCTGTAATACACTGCATTAATAAGCGAGGAAATAATCTTTACTATTAGTGCCCATTATGCAGAGAAAGATTGTTCGATGTGTCCAAATAACAGAACCTTGGCACCTGACAGAAAGCATGTACGCTTGCCGCCAGATTTAAGAATGGGATTCGGGCACAGTGGCGAGTTTCTGGGTACCCTGTTCCTCTTTTTAGAGGAAGTGTTTTTTTTATTGCATATAGTTCTACTTTCAAACCCTGCAAATATGTTTGAATTAAGCCATAAAGTAGTTAATTGCTGCTATAATAAACCTGATTTTTATGTTTATACACAGGGTGTCCTTTTTAGATGGACCGGCGAATTTCCTTGAACTAATGATGCTATAAATAAAAGTTGCTATTAAAAAAATAAAAATATTTTTTAGTCTAGGTTCAAATTTTTACTTTTTTTGGAGAAAAATTATACTGGGTACCTCAGGCCTAGTTCACCTAAATAATATAAAAATCCTTAACGCTCCCTTTTACGCCTCCAATAATAATAATAATAATTTAAAAAATATGTAGATCTTATATATTTAAGAAACAACACACTTTCAAAACCACTAGTTCCCATTATCTCACAGGTCATAAAAAAGATAAATCGATGATGCCTTTTTTTTGTGTCATGTTTTCGTGTTTACAAAGGCTCTGACATGTTGTTCTACCGGCCTAATTATACAGCGTGTCCCAGTAAACAGTACAAGAGCAAATAACATAGCAGACGACGACCACACAACCTTCCAGAGAAAATTAATACATCGAATCGTTTTTTCCTATTCCATCAAAACTTGAATCAAATTTAATAAAAATACTTTAAATTAAAATTAATTTGGTCGGCGAAGCATCTTAAAAAAATTTAATATAACAAATGTTATCAAGGCACGTTTATCTACTGTAAAAATTTGAGAATGTGATAAATATAAATGAGATGAAAACTGTTCAACTTGCGAAAATCAATCGCGATGCTTAAAAATAAGGATTTTTTTATACAGTATGATGTTGACAGGGCGAAATGTCTTGTCGAGCGACGCAACTCATTACCATATCGTCTGCTCTTTAATTCCGTTTAATAAATTGATTTATTACGGCAATTCATTGCCCTCGAGAGCGTCAGCGAATGCATAAACATAAAAATATGAGGACTTGTTTGGAATGTCACTTTGATTTATCATTCCGTTTTGTATACGTCGGTGAATCCAGTTATCGGGTCCCCTCTAATTATTCTCAGCTTCTCTCATATCCCCATCTTTAGCAATGAACCTGGATGATTTTCAAGAATGGACGTTTAATTACATCCGATGGCATTGGGAGAAAATTAAACCTTTATAGTTTGTAGAATTTCGTTTTCGTTTTGCAAGGATTGCAAATTCAACAGTTTTCACTCATGAGCGTGGAAATATGAAAAATATGTATCTCGATAAAATATCCACTATTGATTAAAAGATATAATCTCACTCATCGGCCAATTGAACCAATTCAATGAATCTCTTGACATGATTTTTAACTATACAAGAAAATTACTTGCCATTACCTAAAGAAACAAGTACAAAAGGCTCATGTGTGCAAAGGGATGAACTTCAAGAGCCATCAATAAACGTTAAATAACCATGTTATCAGAAGCCCTTAAGATCTTAAAACGCAAGTAAAGAAGTTTTAAAATTAAAGAATTAGTGAGATTTCTTCCTGATATTTATTAGGTTAAGAAACTGTTTGGTTTCTGATTATGTTTATCCTTGCTGATCGGGTTTGCAGATCATCCTCAAAGTAACAACAGGGTTGTTTGGAGAACATCGCCGGAGATACCTGACAATTTCTGGAGGAACAGAAGAACAAATTTTGTGAGGTAGTCGAGTTCTGCGAGGTTGGATGGGCTCCGACCGTTCTGCTATGCCAAACTACAGGTAAATTGGTGAATTACCCATAGGCCTTGACGTAATATCTGACTCTTCTTTTAGTTCATGGTAATTACCTGCAAATTTCTTCATCAACCCCCGACCATCTAGCAGATTAAATCCACAAGGATGAGAAAATTAGGATGATTCGAGGCGACGAACTACAAGAACAGAATTTGTGAGATATCTGATAAACTCTGTTTCTGTAGCTGGTAGTCACTAAACATGCTAGTCTGCCTTTTCTTGTGGATTTGGTGTGTCAGACGATGGGAGATGACCAAACTGCGGGTTGACCTTGACAAAATAGCTCACAAAGTCTGTTAATGTAGATGATCCTATGATTCCGATCCTTATGGCCTTTCTATCGACGGTTCTGGGAATTTCACCATTTTAAGTGGTTATTTGCCGTTTGTATCCTTTTCTAGAGTATCGATACATACAAACTACCAAAGATGACATCATGCCCACGATCATATATAATCTAACTTCAATAAGAATGAAATCTCACAATTTATTTCTTTTTGTAGCTTTGTTTTGGCTTCATGCCACATTAGCAGCTGGTTTTTCATGGATGTAGTTTAATGTTTTCTTTATTTTATTTTAAAAATTGTTGATTTATTTATTTATTTTTTTTTACTCTGGCGGAATGGGATCGAGAAAGATATGATTTACGGAAAGTGGCCATTTAGAACAAGGAGAAGACCGTAAAAATTGTCTACTCACCGACTGCACATGTCGGGCCAGCCCATCCGTTCGGACAGACGCAGTGGAATTGACCCGCCTTTTGTATACAACGACCCCCGTTGGCGCAAGGTTCCGTAACGCAAGGGTTGTCTATCACTTCGCAGTTCAAGCCGGAAAAGCCTTCGAGGCATCTGCAGAGATACTGGTCCGGCGCCGTGTTCTCGCAAGTACCACCGTTCTCACATGGTTCGTGCGTCCCGCAGTAATTCAAATCTGCAACAAAAATAAAACAGTTTATTACACTGCAACAAACAATTCCAATAAGAAAAGGGAACAATAAATATTTCTTTGATTCCCTGTATAAATAGATTGCCATTCTATTTGGAACAAGTCGTTTGGCCGGAGTATGACCTATGCAGATCGAAAGTCTTGCTATTTTAGGTAATGTTTTTAATCACCAAGTGCCAAAATCACTTTATTTCTTTCGAGACTAGACACAGTGTCAACCTAAACGTAAACCTCCACCATAATTAGTGATCCATACTGAGCAACTGTCTCAGAAAATGGAAGACAGTGGAAGATATCAAAGACGCGTATGGCCGGAAAAGGTTCTCAGACCTGGCAAGAAAGTACGACATGCCGGATCAACTTCACCGAACGAGAAAAGTGCTGAAAAACGCGCCCAGCAGTATCGGAAGATGTCTACCTGACAGGTGACATGTGTAAGCCTAAAAAACGATGAGGCATATGTGGATCATCAACATGAGGGCAGAGTCTTATTTTTTTATTTATATAAATTGTTTAAGTGGTTAAAAGTAAACACCAGACAATATATGAAGGTAGGTAGGCCATAAAAGAACACCCCTCATGAGGAGGCGGTTGTCCTGTCGGGAAAACCTCTGCAGAGCAGGACATACTGGCGTTTTTCAGTTAGAGAATTCAACTTTTAGTTTTGTATTTTGAACTACAGATTCTTCTGACTTACTTGATTTCAAATGTATAACAAACAATAGTAGTAATTTTAATTCAATTAATGAACCATTATGTTTAGCGGTCATTCCTGTGGTATAATTCCACTAGGTTTTGGACTGATTAAGGATCAATTTTAAGATGTATCCTGTTTTGCGGCAGGATGCTAAGCCACAGTAGGTATCAGGACCCAGAGAGTTCAAGCCCCCTTTATGGCCAAAATGTCAAACTTTCGTTGCCTCTATGCCCCGAGTGTCCACGGTCAGGTCATTGGTGTTATTGACTTCCGTCAGGCACTCCATGCAAATCCAAACTTTTGCCTTCGCCTCACATGAGGCTAGGGTCCTAAGTGCTACCTGGATTTCAGAGAAAATGGCTTTCTTCCGGGAATGTATTTCTGGCTTTGCTATTTCTCTGGCGCATTGTTCAATCGCTATGATTTCAGACTAGAAAATTGTAGCATATTTACCTAGGTTTACCGTCAGTTCGGTCTTTGGGTTCAACCCGAAGACTCCACCTCCCGTATCCTTATCGATTTTGGAGCCGTCAGTATACCAGTAGATGTTTGCCTTTAGCGGTGTTCCATTAGCCCATTCTTCCCGTTCTGGTATCAGTGCCTTGACCGTTTTAGTAAAATTGTATTTTGGAATAGTGGCAACAATTTGCATGCCTAGAATGGCATCTACCTGTACCTCCTCTCTCAGTTTCCATTGTATATTTACATGGCCTATCCTTGCAGATGTTTGTCCATTTATGAGCCGGTAGGCTGCTGCTTAGGCTTCTCCTTGGATTAAAGTATGAAATGGTGGGAGGTTTAACAACACCTTCAGGGCCGCAGTTGGTGTTGTGCTCATGGCACCAGTGACACTAATACAGGCTTGTCTTTGGGTGCCACTTAATAGCCTTATTGATTTGGCCTGAAGACTTTGGCACACTACACCACCGTCCCATATGTCAAAATTGGTGTCAGGACAGAGGTTTATAGCCGTAGGGACATTTTGGGGTTTAGACTCCAGTTCTTGGCGCAGAGCCTTCTTGGCCCAGGCAATTTTGGCTCGCTGGGTAGTTTTAATCAGATGTGAATTCCACGTGAACCGCTGGTCTAGTGTAATCCCAAGATATTAGGCTTCCTTGGAAAATGGGATCAAAGACCCGTTTAGGCTTAGAGTTATAAGCTTTCTATTGACCTTTTACTTGTGAGAGGGAGCTCTCAACAATGTAACAACAGTCTCTCTATTAAAAATAGGGGAGACTCGGAGAAGATATGCCAATGGGTCGAAGAAGGCCTAAGGAACAGGCACATCTTGGGCGGAGCGACCCCTGAGTCGGCCAGGGGATGCCCGCAAGGAGGTGTTCTCTCACCTTAACTGTGGACGTCGCTAGTTTTTTACCCTCTTATCTAGATATTGGGATGTAATTCCGACGTAAGTTGTTGGGCAATTTATACAATTGATTTTCTAAATGTAAGTCGGATGTAATTTACAAAATCATTTGTATAAATTGTCCGGCAACACCGGAATTATATACGATCTGGATAAGACAACATATCATTTTATTTCATTTTAATTTAAGTAATAAATTTGAATATTGGTTGGAATTTAAGACAAATAATAGTGGGAATGATTGGCATATCGAAGAGGTTGCGTGGAAGGTTTGCGGCGAGAAAAGTGACTAAGACCTCGAGACGAACAAGTCAACCCTTCAGCGGGGAAAAAGAGGAATCGGTGAGATAAAAAGGAGCGAAGAAGGTTGTTTTTTTGTCTGCTCTCGCGTTGTGTTCGAGACGAATCCTGAAGAAAAGAAAAAGAAGACATCCCTGCGTCTTAGGAAAAGGCAGCCTTTCCTGCGTCCTTGGGAAAGGAAGACATCCTTGCTCCCTTGGAAAAGGAAGTCTTTGCTGCATCCTTGGAAAAGGAACTCTTCCCTGCGTCCTTGGAAAAGGAAGATATCCCTACGTCCTTGGAGAAGGAAGACATCCTTGCGTCCTTGAAAAAGGAAGACACCTTGCGCCCTGCGAGAAGGAAGACATCCCTATGTTCTTGGAAAAGGAAGACATCCTTGCGTTCTTGGAAAAGGAAGACACCTTGCGTTCTTGGAAAAGGAAATCGTCCCTACATCCTCGACGTAGATAAGAACTTTGCAAAGAGTTTTTTCTTTAAATAATTTAGTTCCATATTTGTTAATTATTTAAATTAATTTTTAATTATTTAATTTCATAAATATTTCGTGATATCCGTTGTTTTTGGCTAAGGTTTTAATAGTTTATAATTCTTTTTTATGGTTAGCAGGTGTTGAAGGGAGTTTTTACGTATGTTCTATGAGCTAAATGAAACCGGCAGCTTTTCGGCTCCATGGGTGAGAAGAATCCGCTGGTATCATGGTGTCTGTAGTTGTGGGTTTTCTATGTAAGTCTATTTCGATTAAGTTGTTTAATATGGATGCTTTAAGCCTAAAAAGTTTAAATAACCTTCTTTATTAATTTCCAATGCAGTATTTATATTACCGTGTAAAGAATTAATTAGTTAGATGAATTCTTTTAGATCCTCTAGTGTTCCCGACAATATGCCTAAAATATAGTTTAGGTTACCAAAGCCTATATAGTTAAAAAAAAATTATTATTACCATACCAATGCCTTACGTAAAGATTAATTAATTTTATTATTATTATTGTTTGTTGTTGCTTGATTTGAAAAGAATTTTTTCAACATTAACCATGAATATTTCAGCACAAAGTGGGGATAATGGAGATTGGAGACCCCCATTGGTAACCCTTTCATTTCATAAAGTTTATAATTGAATTTACAATAGTTAGATAGTAGGCATATATTTAAGAGGTCTATTATACCATTTTTTTACCAATTCGTTAATAGAATTCTCCGTAACTTTTTGTTTTATAGGTTTTGTACATTCTTTAAAGGGTATATTTTTGAATAAATTGGTAACATCAAATGATACTAAAACACAGTTGTTAGGTATATTTATGTGCTTTAAGTATTTTATCAATTCTAAAGAATTGTTAATACCGAATGAGGTTTGAAATTGGTGTGTTTTAATTATTTTATAATTTATAAATCATATATACAGGGTGAATTGCTACTCGTGCTACAAACTTCTCCAGTAGATTCTTCACCCTAAAATGAACAAAAAAGTTCATATTGTCCATGGTCCGATTCTCAACCATTTCAGAGTAATTTCGCTTTTTATCGATTTTGAAAGATATCACGTCCTGGCGTCGGAAAATCGTGATATCTTTTAATCTAAACATTTCTCT